>NW_015166427.1:0-72341 GCF_001447785.1 Gekko japonicus
ATCTCCTCCTCCTCCTTCTTACCACAGAACAAATGGCTGCATCCTTGCCCACAGTCCTGAGGTTGCCAGCATTGACACTGTATGATTCTATGGTATCAGTATTGAGTGATCTAAAATCATCTAATGAATCCCAGTCTAATCTGCAGAAATAGAGCTCATGCTCTGAACTTAAGGCACAGGGACAGAAATTAAGGGCTGCTAAACATGTTTCATGAGAGAGTTGGCATGGCACAGTGGATAGAGTGTTGGACTAAGACCTTGAGAGATCTGGGTTCAGATCCCCACGTCTACCACAGAAGTCCAGTGGGTGACCTTGGGCCCATCACAAAGTCTCGGCCTGGCCTGCTTCACAGGGTTGTTATGAGACAATAGAGAAGAGGTGAACAGTGTTCAAAGCTGCTTTGAGTCCCAGCTGGGGAGAAAGGTGGGATATAAATAAATAAATGTTTCAGTGTAGTTAGGAAGTGACTATAAAAAGAAAAAGAGAAAGAACAAATGGAAATATGGGGAGCCACCAGCACCCACCAGTGGGACCTCAAAAATCAGCACCAATTCAGGGCACAGAGGTTGTCACACCAGTCTTGGAAGTTTTCAAAAGGTCTTGGTAAGCAAGAAGCCATTAAGATCACATTGGCAATGTCCCTTTCAGAGGGCCAGATTGAGGATACATCAGATGTGCCTGGAGACTGGGATGCAACACATCCGTCTCAGGAGCAGAAGAAAGCTGACACTCAGTACCAGAGAAGTAATCAATACAGTGACATGCAATGAGCCAGCAGCTGCATCTCTTCTCAATGCCAGGAGTCCTCCCCAGCAAAGGACTTCACAGTCTGAAATCTGCAATTTTGACAGGATCAGTTCATGCAAAGAAATGTATTGGAAGGTCTTATAGACCTAGGAGCCAATGTCCCTATTATAATAAATATAGATTATATTGGATATAAATTATATTGAAAGCATAGGGAGGGAAGGGTTGGAGGTGGAGTAGCTCTGTATGTCAGAGAGGGCAGACAGCCCAGTAAAACCGAGAATCTAAGAGAAATAGATTCGCTTATAGAAATGCTATGGGCAGAAATAGTGGACCCAAAAGGAAGCTTAACTCTGGGAGTTTGTTATCACCCACCAGATCAAAGGTTAGAGGATGATTTAAAAACAGCAAAAGAACTAAGGAAAGCAGCTAGATGAAATAACTGTGTCATAATAGGTGATTTCAACTATCCACACATTAATTGGGTCAATATGTGTTTAAGCCAAGAGAAAGAGATTGGGTTTCTAGATACTCTCAATGACTGCGCCATGGAGCAAATGCTCACAGAACCTACGGGGGGAGGGGCAATCCTGGACTTGGTCCTAAGTAATGCTCAAGACGTGGTGAGATGTAAACAGCACCAGTTGGGTGACCATAATGCTATTAAGTTTAGCATTTATGTGAACAGGGAGTCGCCCCCAAACACCAACACGACCACATTTAACTTTTAGAAGGGGTAACTTCCCTCAGATGAGGAGGCTTGTAAAGAAGAAACTGAAAGGAAAGGTAAAGAGGGTCAAATCCCATCCGGAAGCTTGGAGACAATTTAAAACTACGATACTGGAAGCTCAGATCAAATGCGTATGGCAGGCTAGGAAAGGTACGAATAGGTCTTTAAAAAGGCCTAAGTAACAGAAGCAGTAAAAGGTAAGGAGGATTCCTTTAAGTGTTGGAAGGCTCATCCAAGTGAGGTAAATAAAAGGGAGCACAGGCTTTGGCAAATAAAATGCAAGTCGGTGATCAGACAGGCAAAAAGGGACTATGAGGAACATATTGCAAAAAGACCATAAAGACCAACAGTAAAAATGTCTTCAAATACATTAGAAGCAGAAAATGAGCCAGGGAGGCAGTGGGGCCTTTGGATGACAAAGGGGTGAAAGGATTACTAAAGAATGGTCCCGATCACATGCAGAAGTAGCTGCGCGAGAGGCACGACTGCCGGGTGGACTTTAAGGGCACGATCACACAGGACCATCTGGCAAGCGTCCTGCACTCGTTGGCAACCCGTCTCACTCTGCCGAAGACGTGGAGTTAAAAAATACCTGGGAAAGTGAAGTATCAAATGGGTTGCGATGGGCCACAGACTGAGTATCCCGTGTGATCGCTCCAGCGCGCTCCAATTGCGTCACTGATCCCTCAATGAGGCATGCCGGAAACACATGGCAATGAAAAAATCCCCAATTCACCCGCTGCTGCATCTGATCATGCAGTGGCGGGTCAAATTTGTTGTTGTTGTTGTTCAGTCGCACAGTCGAGTCTGACTCTTCGCGACCCCATGGACCAGATAACGCCAGGCCTTCCTGTCTTCCGCCGTCCTCTGAAGTTGGCTCAATTTCATGTTTGCTGCATCTATGACACTGTCTAACCATCTCATCCTTTGCCGTCCCCGTCTTCTTTGACCTTCAATCTTTCCCAGCATCAGGGTCTTCTCCAGTGAGTGCTCCCTTCTCATTTGGTGGCCAAAGTATTTGAGCTTCAGTGTCATTATCTGGCCTTCCAGGGAACAGTTGGGGTTGATTTCTTTTAGGATTGACTGATTTGTTCTTCTTGCAGTCCAAGGGACTCTCAGGAGTCTTCTCCAGCACCATAGTTCAAAAGAATCTATTCTTCGGCGCTCGGCCTTCCTTATAGTCCAACTCTCACAGCCATACATGACTACTGGGAATACCATTGCTTTGACCATGTGGACTTTTGTTGGCAGGGTGATGTCTCTACTTTTTATCATGCTGTTTAGGTTCGCCATCGCTTTCCTCCCAAGGATTTCATGGCTGCTGTCACAGTCTGCGGTGATCTGGGATCCCAGGAACGTCAAGTCTGTCACTACTTCCACGCCTTCCCCTTCTATTTGCCAAGGAGTGATGGGGCCGGATGCCATGATCTTAGTTTTTTTGATGTTGAGCTTCAAGCCCACTTTTGCGTTCTCCTTTTCACTCTGAGCAAGAGGCTCTTAAGGTCCTCTTCACTTTCTGCCATTAGAGTGGTATCATCTGCGTATCTGAGGTTGTTGATGTTTTTTCCCAGCAATCTTAATTCCCGCTTGTGATTCATCCAGGCCAGCATTTCGCATGATGTACTCTGCATATATATTAAATAAGCAAGGTGACAATATACATCCTTGTCGTACTCCTTTTCCTATGCTAAACCAATCAGTTGTTCCATATCCGGTTCTACCTGTCGCTTCTTGACCCTTATACAGGTTTCTCAAGCGACATCTGCATCTGATCATCTGCATCTGATCATGCAGTGATGGGTCAAATTACTGCGGTGCAAATAGCCTCCCCTCCCCCCCCCCCCGCGCGTTTTCCGGCACATGTGATGGGACTGATGATAGGAGAATACCAGAGAAGCTAAATGCATTTTTTACCTTTGTTTTCACTGTGGAAGATTGGAGGTGCTTGCCTACTTCAGAACTGGCAATTTCAGGAGGGGTGTCAAAAGAGCTGAGCCAGATTGAGGTGACGAGAAAGGAGGTTCTACAATTGATGGACAAATTAAAAACTGATGCATCACCAGGACCGGATGGCATACATCCAGGATTTCTAAAAGAACTCAAATGTGAACTTGTGGATCTCCTGACAAAAATACTCAATCTGTTGCAAAAATCTGCCTCCATTCCTGAGGACAAGAAGGTAGCTAATGTAACTACCATCTTTTAAAAAAGGTTCCAGAGAAGATTCAGGAAATTACAGGCCAATCAGTTTAATGTCAATACCGGGTAAATTGGTGGAATCTGTTATTAAAGATAGAATTAGTAGGCACATTGATGAACAAAAGCTACTGAGGAAGAATTAGCATGGATTCTATAAGGGAAGATCGTGTCTCATTAATTTACAGAAACACACACATACATAGACCTTTATTGGCATAACACAGCAGCAAAGAGGACAATAAAACAAATAGAAAATAAATAGAAGTAATAGATTATAACAAATTACACCAAGATTTTATTTATGCTTCAAATTTCTATCCCGCCCTCCCAGCCCAGGCTGGCTCAGGGCGGCTGCTTACCTTTTCGAGTTCTTTAAAGGGGTGAACAAACATGTGGACAAGGGTGACCCAGTAGTTGTCGTTTACCTAGACTTCCAGAACGTTTTTGATAAAGTTCCTCATCAAAGGCTCCTAAATAAATTCAGCAGTCATGGGGTAAGAGGACAAGTCCTCTTGTGGATCAAAAACTGGTTAATTAACAGGAAACAGAGAGTGAATATAAATGGGTAGTTTTCACAGTGGAAGATGGTAAACAGTGGGGTACTGCAGGGCTCGGTACTAGGTCCAGTGCTTTTTAACTTGTTCATTAATGGTTTGGAGTTGGGAGTAAGCAGTCAAGTGGCTAAGTCTGTGGATGACACTAAGTTGTTCAGCGTGGTGAGAACCAGGGAGGACTGTGAGGGGCTCCAGAGGGATCTGTTGAGGCTAGGCAAGTGGATGTCAACACAGCAAATGAGGTTTAATGTGGGCAAGTGCAATATAATGCACATTGGAGCCAAAAATCCTAACTACAAATATACATCGATGGGGTCCAAACTGGTGGTAACTGACCAGGAAAGAGATTTTGGAGTCATGATAGATAACTCACTGAAGATGTCGACTCAGTGTGCGACTGCAATAAAAAAGGCAAATGCTATGCTGGGGATTATTAGGAAGGAGACTGAAAACAGAGTTGGGCCTCACGGTTAAAGTAGAGGCATGCAAGTTCATAAAGAGGCAGATAAATACATCTCATTGTATTGCAGACAGTAATTTTGAACTTCTCAGACACCATGCTTGGCTGAGATGAGAGGCTTTGACCAATGAGGCCAAAGCATATATTCAAGACTTGCCTTTTGAAGTGGCAGGTTTATCCAGAGAGAAAACTGATGATACACTGCAGGGAATTCAGAAGCTTCACTTCACAGCAAAGCTGATGGGCCTCTCTCATACTTGCACACGTCCTTACAAGTAGTGCCCAGGCAATAAGCTTAAGGTAGGAAGTATGTCAACTTCACCAATGGAAAGATCTTAAAGTGGGAGAATATACAACTCATCCATTAAGAGGACCTTTTTGAAAGCTCAGGGCTCTCAATGTTCCAAGACCAGCCATTGTCTAAACGGGATCTTTGACTAAGGAGCTGAGGAGAGATCTTGATTCCTATTTCTCAGGAAACATCTAAGTGGCTAGGAGCAAATTGCAAGTGATCACTGAGTGATTAAAATAATCAAACCAGGTTATGCCATCGATTTTGCAGCTTGACCTGTCGTCAGTGTTTTCAAAGTTAAAAGCCCATTGCCTGTTCTGCTTCAGAAGGTCAAGGAACTATTTTTTTAAAAAAATGATAGGATAGGTCTCACATTCTCAGGTACTGACTGGCCTCTATTCCAGGTATTCTGCCATTCCAAAAAGAGATGGAAGCATGTGACCTATCTTGAATCTGAGGGGGCAGAATGATTTCAGTATCTTCTCTTGCCTTTCCTGCATAGACCTGAATAATGCATATTTTCATATGCTCTTTTTGTGCAGCCTTACTCCATGTTGAGATGTTACTGGAAATATTACCTATGTGAGTTTAGTGTGCTCATCTTGATTATGTGCTCCACCAGAAGAAGATGCTGACCGTTTCTTATCTTTCCTGCATTCCCCTCCTCTCAGCAGTCCATGCCAACCCTCAGGAAGTTTATTTCTGGGATCCATGTGGATTGACAGCTTCATAGGTTGGGAAGTTGCAGTGGGAGGAGGAAGGAGGCAACCACCCTTTCTTAAATATGTAATATACTATTTTATAGTTTTATATTCAACTAATATTAAATTAATATAAAACACCCCCACTATCCTGCTTTTCGACTATAGAGTGCCCAAAGCAGTTGATAACACTTTTAAAATTACGATCTTAAGTCTTCGTCGCCAACCTCATCCCCAATATACTGCTGGATTAATGTTTGAGCCCACCTCCCTCAAGACAAGAGATCTTTAATGTTCTGAGAGCCACACACTCTCAGTTGCTTGGATGATACGTTATTTTTAGATAACCATGCTCATAACCTCAAATACCTTTGCAAACTACATCCATGCAGAGTTTATAGACAGGTACTTCTTGGAATTGGCAAGAAAAGGTACTTCTTCTTTTCCAGTGTTTCTTTGTTGTAATCTGCCCATTTGTCATATAATTGCCCTATCTGACCCTAAAAAAAAGTAAATCATCATAAGAAAGGGCGGATGATTATTACAGATCAGATAAGTGTAATCCACAAAATGGAAGGTGAATATTCTTGAACTGATAGGTCAAGTCAAATATTTATGAGTAGGGATGGACATGAACCAGGAAAATGTGGTTTGGTTCATGGTTTGTGGCATGCCTGGTCTGCGAACCATGGACTGTCACAAACTGTTAGACATCAAATGAACCAGTTCAGTTTGTGAGCTTCATGACCTGGTAGAATGCCCCCCCCCCTCAGTGTGCTAGAGACACCAAACCTGCAGGGGATCTCTGGCTGACTTTCCCCTACCTGCCCTCCAAGTTTGGTGAGGACTGGGTTTATGGGATCTGAGTTACAGCTTCCCAAAGAAGGTGCCCCCAGGAAAGTGCTTTCTGGGGACATGACAGGTGCGGGTTCAGGAGGTCCCCCCCATTTGAGCCTTCTCCCCTGGTCTTGTCAGTTTCAAATTATTCTTGTCAGTTTCAAGAGGGTCCTCCCCCTCTTTGCCAGGGTTCCTTTGTGTTGCCATTTTCTTGCACAGAGCTTGCCAAAAAACCCTCCCCCGGCTTGGATTTCTTGTGCTTTGAGATTGATTGGTCCTTTTAAGCATGCATTACCACTGGATTCTGCTGGGCATTCAATACACTGAACTGATTGCGCTGGACTTGCAGAATCCCAACACACACACACACTTGGATTTCTTGTGACAATGTGCTTATAGATTGATCAGTCCTTTTATGCTTGTATTGCCACAGTGGTGCTGGATTCTGCTGGGCATTCTGCACACTTAACTGGTTGTACTGGACTTGAACAAATGCCCCCTTCAGTTTGTACTGCAGGGACTCTGTGGTTAGATAAGAGTCCTCTTTTGCTTGTATTGCTGAAGTTACAGGAGTCTATGGAACAGCTCAGAAACAAGCCAGTGACACCAAACTGACAGGGAAACTTCCACCTCCCTTTGCTTCAAATTTTGCTTTGAAGTTTGATAAACATCTTGACTGAGCGGAGACTGTCTGGAAATGTACCCAATCATGAACTTCAACGATCCTCCACAAACAGCTTCAAAGTTTGGGGAAAGTTCGTTTCAGTTGACCTGTCAAGAACTTGACTTTGCGAAGCACAAACCGTCCAAAATTCATCACAAACTCTTTGTGCCCATCCCTATTAATGAGTACTGATCCAGTTTCAGAGATCAGGCATTTATCTGGCGTAAGGGTAAGAGATCGCCCCAACTGAGCACAAAAAAACTGTGATGGCTTGCCAGACTCTGGTCCTCAGTATGAGGTTATAATAAGAGTTCCTGGACTATATATGCCATATGACTGTAACAAAACAACTGTCAAGAAAAACACTGAAGAAATGCAAACTTCCATAAATTTAGTTTTAAGAGGTAATGGATTGGAGCCAGATTAACTTTTCAATTAAAGAAAGACACTTTCACCAGAGGAACAGAACTTTTCTGTCCCCCACCCCATCCCAAAGCCTACTCATCTCCCCCAATCCTCCTTTAGGAACATGAACCGAGCTCCTAGTTGTAAGAGAATGAACATGGAAACTAGGGTCACCATCTGGAACTTTTTGGCTTTGATGAACTCATCATTGCTTCTGAGATGGAGCAGAGACCTTTGTCTCTCTTTGGGATGAAAAGTACTGAGAGTAGAAACCCAGGCAAGTTACGGGTTGTATTGCCTCTTTCTGCAGAGGAGAGTCTCATCTTCTGATGAGTTGGGGAAGAGTTGGGATGTCTGGAACACAGAATGGGAGGAAGAGAAGTGAACACAAGTGCATATCCCAGTCCTACAATGATCCATCATGATTGTGGTGAAACAAATGTCTTATTCCAAAGTTCATGGCCTGATAATTGGATCAGAACTCTATTTGGGCTCAGAGTCTACAAAGATACTTTTGCTGGCTGGCAGAGGGGAAAGAGAAAGAAGTGAGAGGGTTTGAATCACTTCTCTCTGTAAGGGACACTCAATAGCTTAGAAATGCAGATGTTCCTACCTAGAGGAGACCAAAAGGCAGGTGTGGCAGAATTGCATGGAAAATCAGTCTTTTCTGAAATAAGAACATACATAAGAACATAAGAGACGCCAATGTTGGATCAGGCCAAAGGCCCATCCCGTCCAACACTCTGTGTCACACAGTGGCCAGAAATACCAGTGCCATCAGGAGGTCCACCACTGGGGCCAGGACATTAGAAGCCCTCTCACTGTTGACCCCCCCCCAAGCGCCAAGAAGACAGAGCATCACTTGCCCCAGAGCCCCTATCTATACCTTGTGGCTAATAGCCACTGATGGACCTCTGCTCCATATGCTTATCTAATTCCCTTTTGAAGCCGTCCATGCTTGTAGCCGCTACCACTTCCTGTGGCAGTGAATTCCAAGTGTTAATCACTCTTTGGGTGAAGAAGTACTTCCTTTTATCCGTTCTAACCCGACCGCTCAGCAGTTTCATGGAGTGCCCACGAGTTCTTGTACCAAAGAGTCAGGGAGTGCAAGAATTAATCTTCCCTGGAGAGAAGAGCTAAGGCTGCTCTACTCACCTCTGAGCAGATTATCGTACCCTTTAAAGGAGGAGGTACAGTTAGCTGTTTGGTGTGTTGACTCTGAGGAGGGATTGAGACCATTACTCTTGTGATGGAATGGGTTGGTGGAGCAAGTCTCATGGAACCAGTAGCTATTGGTATCCAATGCACAGGTGGAACAAGTGATGTGGATGGTGTCAGTACTGCCAGATAGAAGGTAGTTGAACACAGAATGGACTGCTGGCCAGTAGGCACTAGACAGGATTAGGTAGTTGACACAGAGACTGCAGTGCGGCCAGAATGCTCATAAGGGCATTGCTCCAGAGTCATATATGCAGAAATGGGACAAAAATATCAGTCTTCTGCATAACGTCTTCATTCTGAGTGAGGGGAAAGGGAGCAAAAGGATGAATCTCTTGAAGCGCATGGATACTAAGACATTTCTCAGTGTTGGTAAGATGTTCAGTATCAAAGGGCATAATGTAGAGAAGGATCTTGGTACCAAGGAGAATTGACATACTGCACTGATTCTCTGCATTAATATGGAGACTGGAATTGATGGGATACTTGGCATCAAGGAGAACCTCTTTGGAGTGACAAATCGGGGATTAGGATTGCAATTTTTGGTAGAACCAACAGTGGTGAGGAGCAATGGTCTTTCTGAACCAACTGAATGGAAGTAGACTGGGGGGGAGGGGCTGAGCCTGTGTTTTGCAGGGTCAGAGTGGGCAATCTTCAGATGAACTGCTTCCCAGCAGAGAGGAGTCTGCGGACTTTAAAAGGAGTTCTGGAGGTCAGCTAAATTGAAGGTGATGTCTGCATCTGAGGTCAGTAACTCAGCCAAGATATCTGGTACCAAAACAGAAGGAGCACTCTTAATTCACTTGTGCTCTTTCCCTCAGCTTTGAGACGTCGGGAGATTTCAGTCTTTTTTTGAGGAGCCAGCTGACCCTTACATTGAGTGTGCAGAGGGTTGATTGGCTACCTAGCCTGGTGTCCTTCTGCTGTACCTGTCTTTGCAGTGTCCCCTGCCTCACACCTATGGCTGGTGTTGACACTACAGCAGTAGGCATTCTCCAGCAGCCTTACACGTATCTCCCGTGTTGCCACCATGTCTGCATTGCCCACTTGGAAAAAGTGAACTAGACTGAAGGCATCAGCCAAAACATTTCGATTCACCCAGGCTTTTTAATTAAGGTGCTGATTTTTTTTCTAAATGGCATTTTACGATGTGCTTTTATTCTGAAAACTGATATTTTAAACTGCTCAGTTATTTATGTTTTTACACTGCAGCTTTTTAAAAAAAATCTGAATTTTAATTGTAGTTTTATGGGTTTTATATGTTTTATTTTGTAAGCCACCTCAGCAGGTTCCTTCGACTCATGGCATAAAATTTTTCTAAACGAACAAACTCAGATCTGCTGAACTCCCTGAAGAATGTCACTGTGGGCCTCCATCCTTCTTTTCTTCACTTCCTTCTTGCCCTCCTATTGTAGGTGCAGTAAGTGTGACATCAAGAGGAGTGACTCATTTATTTTTCTTCTGTGGAATAAGCCACAAGATGCTGATTAGTGACACCCCTGCTGCTGCCGCTGCCACCACCACCACCAGGGTCTTAGGACTGGGCTCTTATTGCCTAACTATGCCAATCTCAGACCTGGGGCTGGAGAGGCTGAGAGCAGAGAATGTCCAGTGGTGCCTCCATAAACGGCTGGCACCTCCCACTGCTATGCTGGCATTCCAGTAACACCAGCGTGGTAGCATCATGCTTGCAGGGCTGGACATTGGTATATCTCCAGATGTGAAGAGATAGAGCCACAGGAACTGTGTAAAGTGCGCTCAGTGTTTCTTTAACTATAGCAATAATGTTATAAATATGAAAATTACAAAAGTGATACTAATACATTCAAATTGTAAATCCAGTTACATAAGATAACGACGACGGTGGGACGGTGGTCTCCGGAATACGATGCCGTTTCGACAAACAACTTCTTCTGACCAAGAATCTATAAGTAGATGATGTGTGGAAAATTGCACTTCAATAGAAAAGCTACCCGATTCACATGGAGTTCAATAACAGTTTCACCTATTTCATTCCACAACTAATGGAGAAAATTTCTCTCAGACGAAATAAAGCTTTTCTATTGATGTGCAATTTTCCACACATCATCTGCTTATAGATTCTTGGTCAGAAGAAGACGTTTGTCGAAACGGCATCGCATTCCGGAGACCACCGTCCCGCTGTCGTTGTTAACTTCTATCTTATGTAACTGGATTTACAATTTGAATGTATTAGTATCACTTTTGTAATTTTCATATTTATAACATTATTGCTATCGTTAAAGAAACATTGAGCGCACTTTACACAGTTCCTGTGGCTCTATCTTTTCATGTCTACGGACTGTGACCATATTTGTCTTTGCACATATCTCCAGATGTACCAGCTTTGGTCTTAGTTATCATAAACCCTTTGGATGGTACTGTGAATACTGGGTTTCAGGAGTAATTAATCTGGCATCTTAATCTATGAAGTAAGGGTGAGCTGCGGTGGCTCAAGTGGTTAAGAGGCTGAACTGCAGGCTGTGGAAGATGGCAGTTCAGCAGTTCGAGACCTGAGTGTGCTGCATGACGGAGTGAGCTCCCGTCTCTAGTTCCAGCTCCTGCCAACCTAGCAGTTCGAAAGCAGGAAATTGCAAGTAGATAAATAGGTACCACTTCAGTGGGAAGGTAACAGCGTTCCATGCGCCTTGGTGTTTAGTCATGCTGGCCACATGACGACGGAAACATCTTCGGACAGCGCTGGCTCTTTGGCTTTGAAACAGAGATGAGCACCGCAACCCTAGAGTCGAATTCGACTGGCTTTCGAGCAAGGGAACCTTTACCTTTTTAAGGGTGTGCTTGCATTCTTCATCTGGGGTCAGTTTCCACTTTGAAAAAGAACACTGAAAACTAAATCTTGAAATTACGGCAGGTAGAGGAAGCAGACGAGAATGTTGAAAGATAATCGTGTTTATTCTCTACACATTTTACCTGTGAATATAACAAATGGTAATTGGCTATGACTTGATATATAGTGACTTCTTTACAAAAATGTTTCTCCCCAAAATCTGGACAGCAATATATAACTATGTACAATGGAAAAATAGGCAAGGAAAGAAAAATAAGTAGTCTTCATTATTTAAATTAATTTCTAATATACCAGATTTTGAACACAAAATACTTCATTCACATCTATTCATATTTACACACGCCATTACTTGAGTGTGCTGAGGCTCCAACTTCATTTTAATGGTATTAGTTATGTTTCATTCCTGTTGCGTCTCTATTGTTTGTTTCTGTGCAGCAGTTTAAAAAAAAATTCTGGAAAAATAAATTGTTTCGAAAATGTTAAATATTACTGAACATATTTTTAACTGACTTGTTTTAAGACACTGTCAAGTACGTCACAACTGTGAAAAAAGGTATCGGGGGGAAAAATTGCTTTACAAATATATTCGCTGACTAGATCCTTTTCTGGTGGTTTTAAAACAAAAGTGGTTCCTGAATTGAAATGAGAAATTATGAACCCTTCTTAATGCTGCAAGTGAATATAAATTTCCTGGAGACAAATATAAATTATCGCAGAATGCGCTTCAAGAGCACCCCAGAAAAATATAGTGATTTGTTAATGAGTTCATAAGCAAAATTTTAACGTTTTAAGCTCACTTAGCAATATCAAACATCACACAGTGTGAAACGAGCCTTTTTGCTTTCTGCACAATCACAAGACTGAAAACGGGTTGCTTGCAATAACGACAAACCCCCATTGCATGCCATTTGGTTTTGAGTATGCCGATCTTGACTGCCACATCCAGCCAACAGGTAACCTTCAGCCATCCTGAGACATCCCCGGCAGAGAGGTTTATGTGTGTGAAGCACGTCGCCCCCTAGTGCCTAAAGACACCCTAAGCCTGGGTTCCCTGGCTTTGTAATGTTCATTGAAATCCAGCCTGAAGCTCAGAAACTGGAGACTTTCATCAGAACTGGTGGTCAGTAACACCAAGAACTGCTGCACAATGCCCTGGGGGAAAAAAAACACAAGATTCACATAAATGTATACATACTAATATTTAAATATAATGAAAGCATTATGACTAGTGTTCCCTCTAAGTTGAGTTGGTGTGAGCTAGCTCACAGTTTTTTGGCCTTCGGCTCACACATTTTTGTCTTAGCTCAGGAAGGATGGCTCCAGAGCAAACTAATTTATGCAGTAGCCAAATTGCTCACTCACAACTTTTATAACAGTAGCTCACAAAATAGAATTTTTGCTCACAAGACCCCACAGCTTAGAGGGAGCATTTATGACAGCCAGTGTGGTATCGTGCTTACAGTGTCAGGCTAGGATCTGGGGGACCAAGGTTTGAATTGAATCCCCACTCTACCATGGAAGCTTGCTGAATGACTGGGACTGATAGGCAAGACGTCCTGCTCCTTTACGTCAATCACCAGTCTCCTGTATGCCTGTTTGGCATGTGCGTACAGAGCGGCTAACAACCAATCCAGGTCCATAGATCGCTAAGGAAGCCAGATGGAAGGGAGGAGTGAGAGAAAAAACTGTTACACTGCCAGCTCAGATCAGTCTGAACCGAGAGAAAGCAAGGTTTGCATCTCCAGAGTGTTAAAGTGGAGAGAACCTGTCTCAGGTGACTATCTAAGTCTTAGAGTCTGACTTTTGCAGGAGAGCAGGCTAGCATAGTGAATGCTTGAGGAAGAGACTGATGTCTCGGAGCCCGGTTTCTGAGGGAAACCGGCAGATGTTTTGTTGTTTCTGAGAGAAGCTCACATTTACACTGTGAGAATCCTGAGGCTGAGGGAAAGACAATAATCACCTGAAAACTACAGGCTTGGCTGATCTGTGTACCCAAGAGTTAACATCTGAAACGTCATAACTTAATGTGCCAGCAAAAGCTGTGTATTACCGATAAACAGTTTTAAGCCTCATTACTGAGTCTCCTTATTTCTCCTACCTTGTAGTGAATTAAAATTATTGGGTTTTTTAAAATCCAGTTTGCCTAATGTCTTATATGTAATAAATGCATTTAGAAGGCCACTTGGGTTCAGTCTCTTAGTAGAAGGCAGGATAGACCCCTCTGGTCGAACCGTGTAGAAAGCTCACTACCTCTCCTTAAACGGCCTTTAGACCCCAACTTTCACAGTGACCTTGGGGGCCGGTCACTCTCAACCCAGCTTGTTAGGAGAAAATAAGCCACTTTGGCTCCCCACTGGGGAAGAAGGCAGAGTATAAATGAAGAAAATGAATAAATATGAGCTGTGTTATTCTACAACAACCACTGAAAACCCCCAATAGAAACTAAGTACAGTGCTAGGGAGGGCCAGCTGCTGTATTGGCCCCATCCACACAAATGCAGTTGAAAAGTTTACCTTCGATGGGAACCAGGATCTTATGAAATTAAAGGACTTAAAAACCTACTGAAATTAGCAACAAGATGGTCATGAAATTTGTTCCCACCATAATGACTCACAGGGACAGACAGCAATCTAGCTTTTGCGGTCAAGTGGATCTCTTAAAAACTCTGTAAAATATTTCATTTTGTGGCTGAGTTTTTAACAGCCTATTAATTCAAATTATTTTTATGTTGTTTTAGTATTTTGTTTTAGTGTAAGCGCCCTCTCAAGCAGGCTCATCTGTAGGCCATTCTATGACTGGGGAATGTTATGTGGGCTGATTGATCATTCCTCTATTAAGAAGGGATGTCACACTTCCCATAACATAATAATGGAACAGGTTACGCTGTACTTTATCGGCACTGATCCTCCTCCAAGTCCCATTCCATCCAGATAATGTTGCATTAAAACAGCATGTAGTTTACAAAAAGGACAGCAAAGATATTCCATTCACAGGTCATTTAAACAAACGTTCATCAATAACAGTTTTTAAAATACCTGATAGAAATGGGTAAGAAGCCGCAGCTGTGAACACATTTTTGGTATCGAGTCTTGGAATTCTTTAATTCTTTTATTCTCTTCTTCCTCTTCTGAAGCTGTTACTCCCCATTCACCCTTAAGAAATGATGTTTTGGGATTAGCAATCAAAAGGCACATATTCATACAGCAGCATTTATTAACAAAGCGACACGTTGATTTTCTTAGAATACTAAGTATTATGAGGCTGCAAGTGTCTTAAATTAGTCTGACGAGCTGAAAGCCAAGAAATTAATCAAAGATATTCTTCGACAAACAGTGTAGCAACTACGAATGAAGAATTTCTCTCATTTTAAAGACCGGATGGCCACCAAAATTATTTTTATGGCAAAATCAACGTTTGACCTTCACATTCGTTTTCAATTATGGATTATTCAAAAACTAATATAGAAAGGGTTTCAGTTGTTCTTACAAATACTTATTCACACAGCCTTTCTTGAGGGAAAGAGATGATATTAAGGAGGAATAAGGAAAACACATTCTCTCTCTCTCTCTCTCTCTCTCTCTCTCTCTCTCACAAACACACAAACGCACACATAATGCCATTGAAGACAATCAGTACCTCAAGTTCTCGCTCTTTTTTTCTTTCTTCAAACTGCAATCGCAGCTGTAGCTCCTCCAAGGCAGATCTATACAGTGTATCTTGAGCATTTTGAAATTCAAGGATCTGATCAAAGACGGCTCGAAGCTGGTTGAGAAGCGTCTACAAAAAGATAGTAATAAGATGAAAAGACACAAGCAAGATACCAGAAAAAATTAGACAGAAAAAAGATTAGTAAACCTCTACAGACTTGCTGAAAAACTGCTATATTACTACTTCCTCTTAAAGCAAAGGGATACATAGAAAAGTTGATTACATGCACAGATATTCTCTAAGCATCACAAAATAGATCACTAGGGAACCCAGGTGAAAGAAAGTCGACACGGAATGAGAAGAGAATTATAGAGAAAATGAAAAAAAAATATCACGATTACATAAAAGAAAGGGCTTACTCTTGAGTCAGTATCCAACAAACAACGAGAAATAATTGTGTCCAAGAAAACTTCATGAGCAGCAATGATGTGGTCCAAGTCCTGAGCTTGTTGAACTTTGTTCCACAGTTCATCCCATGAACATTCAAGTACCTATGACACAAAACCATTAGTGTTGGGATATGTTTTACTTTAGAGAGAATAAAAACAATTACTTCTCCACTCCACACGTCTGTAACATAATTAGTCTGATCTGCCAATAAGAATGTTCAACCTACTTTAAAACAACAATAAAACAGATGGTTAAAGGGTACCTCAAATGTAATGTAATACTGCATTTGATGAATGAAATGGACCATTTCTGATGCCAGAACGTGACACTGATGCAGCACCCCAGAAAGCTCTGTAAGAAACCCAAAGAATTTGGATATTAAAATTAATACAAAAAAAATCTAGCTAGATTGTTTCATATAGTTTTAATTTTTTCATTAACAAGTTGCAGTATCAGTCTATTCCCTTCTTTAAAAAGAAGGACCTAAAGAAGGGAGACATACAATACACTACGGTTTGATCCAGTCTTCCACAAGTGGGAGGGAGTTCACGGAGGTGCATCTTTCCCACCTTCTTCTAGCAGCCCCCACTGCTTCCACCATAGAGTCACTGCTGAGGATTAGGAGAAACTTCAGGGCATGGGAGGGGCCATGGCTCAGTGGTAGAATATCTGCCTGGCATGCAGAAGGTCCCAAGTTCAATCCGCAGCATCTCCAGTTAAAAAGACCAGGTAGCAGGTGATGTGAAAGACCTCTGCCTCAGACCCTGGAGAGCCACTGCCTGTCTGAGTGGATAATACTGACCCTAATAGACAGATGGTCTGATTCAGTATAAGGCACTTTCATGTATTCATGTATACCATGTGGCATTGGGGGCACACCTCAAGATTGGGAAGAAACTGGACAATATCCAACCACACATAAACATACCTGTGCAAGCTCTTCCACAAACTTCCCCAGTTCGTGGGAACTTGCAGCCAAATCCATACATCGGAACTAAGCTATCATCATATTAACCCCATTGTATTACTACCACGATTGCTTATGCTCAGTACTGCATCAGGCTACAAACTTAAAATACACCACTCCCTAACTAATTTACCTACAGGATCAAACAAGAAAGTAAGATCAAATTTATAGGTTGCCAGCACTGTGGAGCTTTTGGATAAGGCAACAGTACTTAATTAAAAAAATATGGAATACTGGCTTTACTACTAGGCAGACGCAATCACTATATTGCACAGGTAAGAAATGGCTCCCCGGAATAATTCAAATAATCTACAGAATTACTACTGCTGCACAAAAAGATCTCATTTCTCCTGAATTGTTTAAAAAGTCTAGGGTCAGACAATATGTCTCCCACTTTGGCACGGCCTAATTTTGTACCAGATGATAGGAACAGACGACTTCTTAGTGAAATAACCAAATGAACAGGCTGAGATCTATAAGAAGCAAATGATGTGGAGTCAGAATAGCTGAGAGACCACACAGCTACCTATGAAAAATCCAAGATGATCTAATATATTACACGTGCTGCTCATTATACAAAACCCCAATGTAGTGACACAGCATCTTGGATTTAGAATTTCTATTTCACAGACAGAACACTAATCAAAAGTATCATATGGGCTCAATCCTCTTTGAACTGAGGGAGATTTAAGTTTATGTAAGCATGGGACCAATCTTCATGATTACTCACATGCTTCATACTAACAGGTTATATGTTCAATATTTTAATGCTATAGTTCCTGCACAAAACTTAAAATAAAAGTAGTTAAAAGTGGCTTTTGGGAAGAGGAGTAGGTGGTGCCTATTACCATAACTTTCAACCGTTAACTTGTTAACAGCCAGTGCAAAAAATTATGGACTATTTCGGGACGTGGGCAGTAGGCAACAGAGACAGGTGGAGAAATTGTAGAAAAGATGGGAGCCTCAAAATAGAGGTTGTCGTTCTGTTCTGAATCTGAATTTTAATAACTACGGTAATGTTTTGCTCTTTTCTGAGACCCTTTATATGTAACACCTGTAAAGGCACCTCTCTGTAGTGTTCTGAGGTGACGTGTTATGCTGCCTTCTGCCACGCTTAGAGTTCCTTACTTATTTTTGCTGACAAAAGGCTCTGGACCTAGAATTCTTAGGATGGCTTAGTTAATTTTGGTAGAATGATAGAATGGTAAGTGCACAGTGGTGGCTCTGAGGTAAAAGGGAATCCTTTACTCTAAGTAAAACAATTGTTTTCTCTTAAATGTAAATAGAGCTTATTTAGAAATATAACACTGTAACAGATTCAGTAGAGGCCATAGGTGTAATGGTTTCAGATGGGTACAGTTTTGTTTTCTCTGAAATTCCTTAAATAGATGAAAAAGAAGAAGAAGAAGAGAAGAGACTGGATTTATAGATCTAGTCTATAGAATCATAGAATCATAGAATGTTAGAGCTGGAAGGGACCTTGCAGGTCATCTAGTCCAACACCCTGCACTCTGCAGGAGCATAGCTGAAAGATAGCCCTACATACCTACAACATACCCGAAAGATGGTCATCCAGCCTCCGCTTGAAAACATCCAGTGAACGAGCATCCACCACCTCCCGAGGTAGTAAATAGATCTATTCACAAAGGCTTATTTTCTCACTTGCCACTTAGGCTCATAGCTTCCACACAGAACATAAGACTTTTCTCACACTCCACAGCATCTCATTCAATTCTCTTCCCACACACTCTGGACAAACTCTTTCTCCCAGTCAGTGAAATTTGCCCCCTAGGATACAGCTACCAGCTAACCATAACGCACTTCAATCACTCATCCAGCTCCCCACTTTCTTAGTCTAGAGGCCTGCCTTTTTAAACTACAGCAACATATTTATAAAGCCCCACATTAAATCACAGAAAAAATACACACAATATTTACATACCAAAACACCAAAACTACGATTTTCTTTATGTACCAGCCTGTGGTTGACTTCTTCTTTGCAAAACATCTAAGGAAGTAGAATGCCTTTATGTGTGAAACCAACCACACTTTGAGCTACTATGGTTGATCGGGGAACATCACCAGCTAAATGCTTTGCCACACAGAGATGGCAGTTATACTCCATTTTTTTGTTCCCTTCCAAAACAGTCTTTGTTTTGTTTGTTTTTAAGTAAAAATCTTCCTACTCCTGGTAACTGAGACTCATTGAGTACAAGTTCTGCAGAATTAGGATAGTGACTTGTCCAAACTATCTTATGTCAATCCTTATTTAATACATTGCATCTCATTCTGTATTCTGTTTTTTCTTTTAAAACACACCATAAATTTTTAAAGCAATATTCCATTTCTTCAGAAAGAAAACCCTACTGCTCTAGGCCACATAATGGGCACAGTTGTTTAAGGAGTTTGCAAGTCCACAATCAATGTTCTACACATCGAGCCATTCTGAATTACATTTACAAAACCAAACAACTATTATATTGGGTATCCTACCTAGTGATTTCTGAGTTCAACTTTGGGAGGCAGTCTCCCTTTCCAGAGCATGATCCCTCTGAGCTTTCAGTGCTCTTTTGGGTGAGCTTTGCTAAAATGCTTAGGCTGAACTTTGTGGGGAAAGGAGATAAAGCATCGTCAGTCAAGGGTACTCAAGTGTAGAGCAAGCTTCAAGAGGAGATAAGGCCATGCCAAAGCTTCCCTGTTTGCGCTGCGGTTTAAAAAAACGACACCTGTATGCTGCAGACTGCCTATGAGAGAGAAAGGCCACAGAACTGTTTGCTGTGTTTGATATTCCTGTATCCCAAGAGAAAACATAACACTTGCAATGCAGACTTGAAAGAAGCAAGTCAGAAAATAAGAGCATAAAAGCTATGTGGGATACAATATACTAAACCAGGACAAGAGGGAAGATCGAGCAGCAGAACTGCATTATCAATCTGAGAACACACAGCTCACGCACCGGCTTTTAGGCATCATCTGGGTCTTGTTACCTTATCCTACTAGTCTCCTACTAAA
Organism: Gekko japonicus; assembly: GCF_001447785.1. Lineage (NCBI taxonomy): Eukaryota > Metazoa > Chordata > Lepidosauria > Squamata > Gekkonidae > Gekko > Gekko japonicus. Next base: position 19,713 of record NW_015166427.1, read on the forward strand.
TATCTGAATTAAAGAGCAGCACTGTATAACAAGAAAACTTGGAAGCTTCTGAAAAACAGAAAAGTCCCCTCATTAATACAGCTAGAAGCCCTGCTGAGTCCATAATATTCCACTTTCTGGCTGGGGTTTGCAACTTCTCATCCCCTAGAGGTAATAAAATCTTGATGAATAATGATGAATTACAATCCAGTGGTTTCCCCTTCAATTTTTTATACTCCTTCCTTCCTTCCTTCCTTCCTTCCTTCCTTCCTTCCTTCCTTCCTTCCTTCCTTCCTTCCTTCCTTCCTTGGGGGGAGAGATAATCCAATCATCATACAAACATTTCAAATGTTAAGTTTCCTGAGATACTCTGTCAGGGTGGAGACAGGGATAGATTACTGTGGCGAAGTTCCCATTTTAATCTTCCTGGGTCTGTTTGGTGCCAGAGAGGTACAAGGAAGACTTTGTAATTGTGTGTAGAACAGCCAGGAGATCCTAATATTGTCTGGCAGCCAGAAGTTCTAGCTGTTTAACATTATGCACCACTAGGTGGCGAGCTAGACTTGTTTTTAAGGCAAGAGATGTTTCAGAGGTGGTTTGCCATTGCCTGCCTCTGCATCACCCCCGTGGTATTCCTTGGAGGTCACCCTTCCAAATACTAGCCAAAGCCAATCCTGCTTAGCTTCTGAGATCTGATGGGATCGGGCTAGCCTGGACTATCCAAGTCAAGGCGCTGGCCTTTGTCATACCTATGGAGACACAACGTTTGCTGTTGTTTTTTTCTTGCTCTTGCAACTTAACACGATGGCCTAAAACATATCCCCACCACCGCTTCTTTTTTATAACATCCTGCCTGCGGAAGAGTTCTGAAAAATGTGAAAGTTTGCACAGTTTTGTTTTATGCTGACTGGCCCTATTAAAAGATAGTAACATGGACTGTGCTTTTGTTTATGGATTCTGACTTTGGACCAGCACCAGCTTTAAATAGCAACTATACAGCAGGCTCTACATTGAGAAATACACTTAGATGGGTGGTGCTTTGGTTTACTTAATCCCTAGTCTCAGTTACTGTTAATATAATAACAAAAAAGGAATAGTAGTGAGAGAAAAACAAATTGCACGTCATATTTTGGAGGTACTAGCAGTTAGGAGGGAAGATGAATGGAGAGATATTGGATCTGGTTCATGCTGAAGGGAGGAGGGGGCCTAATTCCATTCCTGAATTTAAAGTCACTAGGTAAAGGTAAAGATTTCCCTTGCTCGAAAGCCAGTCGAATCCGACTCTAGGGTGCTCATCTCTATTTCCAAGCCAAAGAGCCAGCGCTGTACAAAGACATTTCCGTGGTCATGTGGCCGGTATGACTAGACGGGTCTCACACTGCTGAGCTACTGACCTTCCGGTCTGCAGTTCAGCATCTTAACCACTTGAGCCACCACAGCCCCTATTAAAGTCACCACCCCCTCTAAAACTGCTATTATCCCTGCAATGGGGGGGACGGGGACGACATACTGGTGCTCATACTGTTATAACCCACATAGTAGCTGCCTTCCAATTTCTTCCCATCACCACTGCGTGCTACTACTAAAGCCAAAATTGGGAGTTTGACCCCAGGTCCCTCAGTTAACCCTGATCTCTTCCAACTTCTAACTGCTGAGAAAGTTTCTCTGTTACCAAAAGACATGTTTAAGCAGCCAGTTTTCCTACGTATGAATAGTTTCACTATTTCAAAACCTGGCAGTCATCTGCTAAGTTGATAAGCAAAATGTTAAGTATTTCTGAGATCCCAACTTGCATAACTTGTGGAGAACTAGAACTGCTTTTGAATAACCTCTCTAACTATAAGATGGCACCTTAGCAGATTGTCAAGCAGAGGCAGCTGCACAGAGCTACTGGCACTAAAGTTGTGAGCGAGCGATTTGGCTACTGCATAAATCAGTTTGCTCTGGAGCCTTCCTTCCTGAGCTAAGACAAAAGTGTGTGAGCTGGAGGCCAAAAGAACGGTCAGCTAGCTCACAATAACTCAGTTTAGAGGGAACACTGCATGGCATCAACCAAAATTGGAAAATCAAGCCCCTATGTTAGTAGCTGGACCCCTCTTCAAACTCAGAGAATCCTGGGGCAAGCACTACCAGGACCTGGGCAGGCCAGGTCACTGTTCAGACATGGATGCCAGTCACATAGCTCCATGGGAAAATGACAGAAATATACTTTGATTAAATCAGGAGGTGGTCAGAGCAGATGTCTTTCCCCCACCCTAAAGGAACGCATAACTTAAGCAAATGGATTATGCGAAACATCTCCGGGAAGACTTAATTAGCAACTCAAGCAAGCAATTACTCTCAAACCCTCTTTTGCATACTCAAGATCACTTTTTCCTCTTTGCTACTACCTATGTGCAACTTAATCCCTTTATCTCAGTGTCACCTGTTTGGTTAAGCCTTCCTGGGTCATCAACAGGGCCATTAGCAGCCATCAAGCCATGGCCCAAACCTTTGTTTCACCCCGGTAAAGCAGTCATCACAATTGTTCTCTGAAAGTTTCCCAAAGGAAAGAACACACGCCTTCCCACAGCCTCAGGGCACAATTTTCCTATAAGAATTGCCCCCCAAAACCCGCTCAGTGTGTGTTGAGTATTCTTAGTATGGACCACATCCACCACCATTCATGAGCTTCTCTTTCTCTCCTTCATGGAACAAAACGCTGGTCATTTCTCTCCAGGTCTGATGTTTCCATGGATCTTTCCAGGACCGGTAAATATCACCTGAACCCTGAAACGCGATTCCCCACTCCTCCCTGCCTTTCCAGCTAGCTCTTGAATGTTGTATATGTTTTGCTGAATGAACCTTTTTCTCATTTTCTTTGTTAATAAAAAGACTCTTTAATTGAAACAAATTGTCCTCACAGGGACAATCCTCATAAATGTTGATGTTTCGATTCCAATTGCCCCCTCCCACAGTCTCCTATGCTAATTCCCCCAACTAATGGGGAGATTGCCTCTTTGGGTAACAGCTACATCCCAGTCCAGTAACCCTTGCAAACCCATATACAAAAAAAAGCCAACAAAAAAAAAATCTCCCAAACCACCAATGCCACAAATTCTGTCCAAAGACCTATGTTTTGTCAGATATCAACTGAGAATACTATTAAGTTGTAAATGAATAAACCAAGGGAGGTGGAATGTGTGAGTGAATTCCCAGAGAGGATTCCTAGAGCTGACCAGAAGGCACTTCATAATTTAAAATCTGCCATAATAAAGTTTGCAGATTTCCTTGAAAACTTTCCTCTCAGTGGTTATGTCATTTTTCTAGTTTACAGTTTAAAAGCTATCCCTCAACAGAACCACATCATTATGCAGGCACATATTCAGAACAGACTGAACTTCCTTGCTTTGTTCACTAGACTGAATTGGGCATTGCCTGTATGTCTGAAAAAGACTGTGCAGAAGAGGCATCTGCAGCTCAAAAGCTTCCTGACAGACTGAGTTCATCTAATAAAAGCTGGCATTAGCTTTTTCTAAATCTTCCTTTCTGTTCTGGCAGTGTTCCTCAAAGAACTGCCTTCCCTCTTCAATGGTTAGATGTCTAGGCAGAAATCCCATTCAAACAAGCAGAGGAAAGGTAAATAACTCTAGCCAAAATGGCACTACAACTGACCTAGTCTAAAGATTCATTCAGTTTTGTATCCCAAAAAGCAGTAGAAATCAAAAAAAGGGAGGGGAACCAGCACCAGCATACAAGAAATGGTGCAAAACACAAGAGACCGCTGGCTGAAATCACTTAAAAGTGAAAATATTTAATTCCGAGTTCACTATCAGTATAAGAATACTTAGGTTTCTATCCAGTTATACTGATAGTGAACTTGGCATTAAATATATATTATATATATATATATAAACTAGGTTCTATTCCAAGCACTGCTGTGAGCCTTTGCGTGCCAGAAATGCACTGGTCAGCAACCATCTGTAATGCTCTATTGCCCCCTGAAGGCCGTCTCAAAAATTTCACTATCCTTACAGTCTTTGTAACTCCTCTGTGATCAAAGACTTTCCCAGTGAAACTCTGAAGAGCGCATAGTTCCTACCAAAAAAACTGGCAGGGACAGTTAGCCCTTTAATTTAGGCCTATATTATTTGGGATCAACACTTCATTTGCTTAAGATTGTTTCTTTTATTTTTGGTCTAGAATACAAGACTGTGAATGCAATGGCTTGAAGAAATTATCCCTTGAGGTTACTCACCTACCTGGCATATTTTTTAGAAGTTTTGCATTGCACATGTGCCCTTTCCATATGTCTGTGAGAATATATTCCATTCGTTTTGCCCTCCACAGGAAGTTGAACACCCGTAGGTAGTGGCTCATGCACTCTCGTGTAAATACCTGCAGGTAAGATCAATATACAGACATAAAATGTGATCATCTTCTCTATCTGAGTATGTACACCTGTAATTGCTTCAAGTGACAGCTGAAGCATCATTTCCAGTACAGTACTTCAAGATGAACTGCAAGAGAACTAACAGGCGTTTCCAACTGAATTAAGATATTTCCAACACAAAGGTTTAAGCAAGCATCGGGATAACAATATTAGAATTAATAATGAGTCAATACGCACACACAAAAGAATCGAGGGGGGGGGAGAGGGCTGGGACCTTTTCTCCAGAATTTTTGCACCAGGACATATAACAAAGAAAGCACCACTAGTACGGAATATGCTTTGCACGTACAAAGAGAAGAGAAGAGAAGAAGAAGAGATTGGATTTATACCCTGCCCTTCACTCAGAGTGGCTTACAAACTCCTTTCCCTTCCCCTCCCCACAACAGACACCCTGTGAGGTAGGTGGGGCTGAGAGAGCTCTTTCAAGAACTGCTCTTTAAAAAACCGCTCTGAAAGAACTATGGCTTGCCCAAGGTCATCCAGCAGCTGCAAGTAGAAGAGCGGGAAATCAAACCTGGTTCTCCCAGATTAGAGTCTGTGCACTTAAGCACTACACCAAGACCAAGTTCTCTAGTATCCACAATTCAATTATTTCAGGAAGAGGGAAAGACTTTTGCATAAGACAGTGGAAAATCACTGCTAGTCAGAATTGATGGGATTAGGCTAAAGGATCATTAGTCTAACACTGGATAAAATAGTTCCTTACATACATAGTGGGCGGGGGGGGGGGGTAAATTTTCAAAAAAAAATAGAGATAGGTGGACATCTGACCTGTCCCCAAATGGATGAATTTAAGAAAAAGTACATGCGAAAATAAACTGATTTATCACTCAAGAACAAACAGGCCTAGAGCTCTCCTTTACCCAAATTTATCAAAGTGACAGCAAGAAACAGAGAGGGCTTCAGACAGGATTAGTAGTTGTGGCGAAATACCTACCAATGCTTACAAAATCTAAAGCCTACATACCCTGAGACTCTGCTACTACAAAAAAAAATATCCTCCAAATGGACTCCCTTCTTAGTAGTTTTAAGACAGGGAAGCTGGCAACAGGGAAAACTCCAAAAGAAGAGGACAACCATAATAAATAATTTAGGATTAATCCAGGCTCTTGAGGGCTCTGGATCTACTTCTAAATAGATAGCTGGAAGAGACAAATCAATGGAATCTGGCATTGGACATAGTTTTGGGAACTATATCATCACTTGTAAGTAACTGCAGTTTTAGAACTAGAGAAGCCTTTAGATTACAGCAGCTGTCTGAGATGTAGTTGCCAGGATCAATCTCATTCTCAAGTACAACAATGTCCTCCTTGCCCTTGATCTTCACGACTCAAAATCCTATTGGAATGCAACTTTCCTCTTTATTAAATGTATTATTTTAGTGACATCTACTCTCCTCTGAACAACTTTGTAAATTAAGGGCAAAATACTTGTTAAAATTAGTGGCCCATCTAGGATTTGATCAGGCTCCATGCCAAATCCATCCAAGAGAATGTACTCTTACTGGATTTCTTCCCTTCCCAGGAACTTCACAGCACTAGGGATCAAGCACACCTATCCCGTGACTTGCTTGTTCATTACTAGCACAAATTCCTCTCTCCAAAAGTAAATTTTAGATGTTTAAGCCCACTCTTTATTAAAGCTCAAGACAATTTCTCACACCATGTACGTCCTTAGTCCTGAGAAGGTATCTTTCCAGATGGGGAACTGAAGCAGCAGACAACTCAACCAGATGCATTTATATTCTAATCTGGGACAAACACCATTTCTTGCTGTGGTTCACACCCTCCCACCTCCCTCTTCTTCTACCACCTGGAGTTGAATTGAGCATCTCCCAGCCTCCACTTCACCACAATGTCCAAATGTGTGCGTCGGGGGAGATCGAATCCCAGGAACATGTTTTCCTGAGGTGCCCATTATTTGACAAGGCTCGTACAAAACTTATTGATCCTTTTTTGGCTGGCACTTCAGATCAGGATAAGATAGAGAATTTGTTTTCTAACTTTGAACATACAGCGCTCCATCAGATTGCGAAATTTTGCTCCTTGGTTGTAAAAGCTCATCAGTGTTCTGGTTGTCACTTAGGTTAGGACTGCTTGATTTTAACTTTTACTGCTACTTTTGTCATTTTTATTTTATTCTTTTTTACTGTGCTTTATTGCAGCGTATTCTTAAGTCTGGTTTTAGTGATCAAAACGATTGCACAATGCCGTCCCTTATTAACCTTGTTGTACTCTGGAAGTTTTACCCTCTGGCTATTGTAATTTACTTTTATGGTTTTTATATTGCTGGCTATGCGCTGTAACAATAAAATTCATTCATTCAATGTCCAAATGCAAGTGCTTCAGTGAACTGGGCCTTGTTTATTTCACACAATCCCAATACACTAGAGCTTCTCCATCTGAGGTGTCAGGGTGAGGAACTGGGCCTGGAGCAAGCCAGGAAGTGTTCGGTCAAGCTCCACCCCCCTGGAGGACAAGGAATGAGGCAGAAGCAAGGGCCACATGCAAGAATGGCAATAAAGTGGGCTTGTACCCAACAAAAAGATCATCACAGCCTGTTGCGACATCTGAATTATGCTTGAAGGAGCGACTTACCTCACACCACCCAGTAAATCCGTAACTATTCTGAAGGTACTGGTCTGAATTTTGGATAGGAATGGTTGAGCTGCACCAGTTCATTTTGTTTACCCTTTCACTATAAGTTGAACTACTGCTAGTCCTGTCATTTACTGTGTTTTTTATTAAAAAGAGTGTGTGTGTGTGTGTGTTTTAAAGAATATGTTATTACATAAAACAATTCCACTACTGTTGGAAACCACTTTCTCCGCAGTTCCTTTCTATACCTCAAAAGGTTACTTTCAATATGAAACTAACAAATTGCTACACAGCCCTGCAAAAATACTTAGAATTTACTGGAAGGGATGCAACCATAAAAAAATGGATTAACAAATTAGCAAATGGAGATATTATCTTTCTTTCACCAAACTTATACATAACGATACCTTGTTGGACAGAATCTCACTTCTGACATCTTGTTCAGAAAGCACTGCTATTCTTTACACATGGTAAAAGCATTCTGAACAATAGTGCTGCTATTTTCTCATCTGTTTTAATGAATACTACATATCAGATTTTATTTAAAGAGTACAAATAAGTTCCCCTGAAATACATTTTACAGTTCTGGCAAATTATCCCAAATTAGTTGCTACAGTTGCAGAATAATGGAGGAAAATGAAAATCCATTTATTAAGTACTTTCTAAAATCTCCGACAGAACAAATGAATTATTTATTTCAAATAATGAAAGTCTTAAAATGTAGCATTTTAACACTCATTAATAATTTAGGGAAATTGAGATTTTGGCTGTACTCTTAATACAAAGGGGACCATCCAAGATGCCATACAGTCTCTTTAATCACGCATTTCCAAAAGTGCAAAGGCTATTTTAATAACAAAGTATTTAGTGAACTAGGCAGCCAGTTGGAGGAGAGGCTGGAAACTGACAACCTGAAATAAATATCCTTACCGTTGCAATTGGTCCATCAACATGATAGTCTAAGCTGAAAACATCCCAGCCGGTATCACCAGGAGACACCTTTGGGAGGAAAAATAGCATTTATTCAAACCAACTGCATCCATGGTTATTCAGCTGTTTTCTAAATGGAATCTATGACCCCTCTATTAGCCATGGCCCTTATTAAATGCTACTTATTTCAGTATGAGTGGGAAATAGTCACATACTATACTGGCATAAAATGTGACCTTCGAAGTATGAAATACCCCCTTTGATAGCGTATAGTATAAGAGGCAGTCTGTGTATACTGGGTTTATCTCCACTGGAACATCACATCGTTTATTAGGTAAACAGGGAGGAGAACAGATGAACCGCAGAAATCCCACCCTCTTTAAATACTGGGTTGAACAGGACCATAAAAAGGACCTGTATTTAAATACAATTTAACTAAAATTTCAGGCCGTGTTCCAACAACTGAACCAGTAGCCTTGAACACATACGACTGTATTTCACTGTGGCTTTAACTTTTATTGTCACACATTAAGCCGAGTCAAAGCTCATTTTTGGTGTGACATAATCATTATATTATTGTATGTATACAGTTATACTGAATTTATAAGAAATCTGGTTCTATATACAAAGGCAATACTATATATGTTCAGAACTAATTTTATCCATTTTTGGTTAAAGTACTCAGACAAGCGTTTTCCTAAGACATTGGCAGTGCTCAGAAGTACCTCCAACAGTCTGACATCTAAGCGCTTGAGGATCTCAGGGTTATCAAACTGTGCATTAGTTGCTCTGACAGCCGTTTCAAGGATTCCCGTCAGATTATGCTGATACAAAGTGGTAGCTGGCCTGGCAAGCTCCGGCCTAAAATTAAGATCAAGATCAGACAGACAGACTGTATTAACAAAATAGCATTGCTGTCAACGGCTGCTACTCCAGCAGAACAATACAATATATTTTCAGATCACATATTAGTGTTCTTTGAAAGTGACGAATTATATATGTATAATTAGAACTAGTATCATCAAAGTTGTGGATTTCCACAAACAAAAATGACCTTAAGCGCTCAACATTTCCATATCAGAGCTCACACCCAGGCTCAGCATTTAAGCAACTTACTGTGACCACGTTACATCCTGTAGTCAGTGCTGTCTTAAATAATACAACCAATCTGCTCAACTATGTCAGGCATACTAGATGCGGGTTAATAGGTTTGTGAAGAATATCAAATCCTTGGGTTGGGGGGATGATTGTCTCCCTAGGTTTCCCAAATCATAATTCAGTGTACCAGCAGCAACTCTGTTAATTTTCTATTCCTGAAGTAAACCATGATTCTTCCTTCAGTAATACCCTTTTGGAAGGGAAATACATTCCTGGTTTAATTTTCTCTTGCACCCTTGTTTTTGGAGGGTCTCAGGTTACAAATGTGGCTGAGGTTTATGAATTCTTTCACCCTTGTGCGTATTGTTGTGCGTACAGATTGTTGATAACTATTCTAATCAGGCAGAAGGTGACTTAAAGTCCAGAACAGCTACACTTGCCTGTATATTTTAAAAAACACTGTTTTAAGATCAAACATTGCAGTCACATTTTCAAGATACTCTCAACAACCTTCAAGGTTAAAAACATCTTTAAAAAAATTAAAATAAAAGCAGAATCTCTTCTGGTAAGTGACTGGAGTGCCCGTTAAAATTCCATCAACGAAGACCAGGCAGGCGTGCTTTTGCATTAGAAAAGAAGGGACAGGTGCAAGGTAACATTCTCAATAAACTTGAAATAGCAAATTAAAAATTCCATATCAAAAAGTATTTTTGTTCCACTAAAACATGACTCTGCACTGTTTGATGAACCAAGTGTTGTGCCGATTCTGTGTCTCCTCATTATTCTGTTGCACTTTAGTGCGGAAATGTAGCATTCATTCAGTTCCTGGACAAGAAGAAGATTCCTTTGATGTCTGGCAAGTAAATGGAACCCTTTGTAATGAAAAATCTGCATTATGGAAGGGGGTGGCATGAAACAGGGGAAGCCCAAGATGCTTTCAAAATCTTCTGGCACCTACGGAGGCGGATGAGGGCGTGGAGTTAAGTACGGGATCTGTGTCTTTCAAAGCTGGAGATCTAAGTGCACATTTAAGATACAGATATTTTGATACATTCGAAGGGCAGTTTTCACTTCCTACTGATCAAAATATTATTCATTGCTATAGCTGCTGAATAGTTAAGGCCAGAGTGTCTATGAATCTCTATGTTCATCTTCTATGTACCTAACAGTTTTATATTAGACTAATACCAACATGAGGGGGGGGAAATGAGACTTGAGGAATAGTTTCAGGCTCTAAAATGCAGGGCGCCCATTTTAAGTTGCAACTGTGCATTTCAATTATATCAACCTTTATTGTCCCAGTTAACTCCAAATGGGCACAATCTGCAATCCCCACCACCACAGAGAAGAGTATTCCTGTAGGGAGTTTCAAAGCCCCCCTCCCTGAACAGATACTATTTTTTCAAACACACTGCAACATCTAGCTATTACTGTGAATGTTGAGCCTTTCCATGCATAACTATGTGCAGATATTCTTGTCTATATGCACTAATATGCAGCACATCTGTCCAGTAGCCTACAAGCATTGGTGGTAGGGTCTGCAGCCAGAGTCACACACACACACACACACACACACACACCTGTACTTTGCCAAAGATATTCAGCAGCCTGCTGTTCTGCAGGACCCAAGTGCACACGCTACTTGACAACCTGTATGCCCAGGCCCTAAAGAATAACAACATGCTATAGGAATTCTGGCAAACACTTGCACACAAAAAGAAAGGGAAGAGGAGAATGTCAGAGAAAGCATGACGAAAGAGCAGTGGATTCTTAAAGGGTCCTAAAGGAAGTGCTAAAAATGCTAAATACAATCCACACCAGGCCCGTAGCCAGGACTTTGTGGCTTGCCGGGCAAAAAATTTTTTGGGGGTGGGGCTGCCATTATTTTTCTGTCTGTCTCCAAACAACTGTAAGGTAAAGGTAAAGGTTCTCTTGCTCGAAAGCCAGTTGAATCCGACTCTAGGGTTGTGGTGCTCATCTCCGTTTCAAAGCCGAAGAGCCAGCGCTGTCCGAAGACGTTTCCGTGGTCATGTGGCCAACATGACTGAACACCAAGGCGCACAGAACGCTGTTACCTTCCCACCGAAGTGGTACCTATTTATCTACTTGCAGTTTCTTGCTTTTGAACTGCTAGGTTGGCAGGAGCTGGAACTAGAGACGGGAGCTCACTCCGTCATGCGGCAACTCGGGTCTCGAACTGCTGAACTACTGACCTTCCACAGCCTGCAGTTCAGCATCTTAACCACTTGAGCCACCGTACTTTTAAGTAATAAAGACTTTTTTTTTAAAGTATCATTGGCCTGACATTGGGGATTCTCTGGTCTGTTTGGCCACAGCAAGGCACAGGAGCATATACCTTTTTTTTAAAAAAAAGCTTTAAAATGCTAAAAAAAAATATTCAGAAGGAAACCTTGTGAGGCTGACCCTTTAAGGGAGGGGGCAGAGCCCCCAACAGCCCACACTTTAGCTACGGGCCACACCCACACCCATTTGTATATACACAAAACCGAGCTCTACAGCATTCACAACATATTTTAAATAATACCCAAGGTTTAAAATCAGACAATAAATTGAATACTAGGAGATCAATATAACCAAGAGGTGAAAGAACAGATTAGATTGTCAACACCCACCAATTCCATTCCACTTAGAAGATGAAACGCCCAATTATTCATACTACTGTTTCTAAAACAGTGCATCTAAAATAGCTCAACATGAAACCTGAATATTTTAATATTCATTAGCATCAAGTCCCAGCTGAATTAATCAAGTGGTTAAGCAGAGGTGGTTTGCTACCGCCTTCCTCTGCAAAGTCTTCCTCGGTGGTCTCCCATCCACATACTAATCCTGCTTAGTTTCCGAGATCTGGCAAGATCAGGCAATACATAGCAACAGCAGCATTAAAGTACATTTATTTATTTATTCATTCATTCATTCAATTTATACCCTGCCCTCCCCACCAAGGCAGGCTCAGGGTGGCTTACATGGAGGATAAAACACATAAATAAACAATTGTAACCATCATAAAACCAACTAAAACAATTCAATAGATAAAACAGTTCAATCTTGTAATAGTAAGTTTTCCTGTTTGCCCTTACCAAAACTCTATTTTGGACTGACATCCTTCTCTCTTGTACAAACATTAGCCATTGAATACAAATACAGTCCAAGTCACTTACTTAAGCAGGTCCATTAAGTGCCTGATAAAATCTCCCTGACCAAGAAGTAGGTAGCGCCTCATGGCCTGCATATGTTCCAGTAAATTGTACTTTTTATTAAGAACATCGAGTAAATATTTGCTGGTCTCAAAATATGCGGCATCTATTTTCCCCTGAAATGCATTTTCCAAATCTGTGAACATTTCAGCAGCTGTCAACAGAAAAATCACATGTCACCTAGACTGCCAAAGTGCATTCTTTAATATTTTCTCTCTTAAATGCAAGCAGTGTATAACAACCTTCACAACTCAAGACAAATCATTGGCTTGAATTCTATAAAACTAAATCACTACCTCCATCTTTGCTTGATGAGGAATGGAAGGAGATCAGTGTATTTCTCTGGGGCTTAAATGCAGGTTTTCAGAGCTAAATGTCTTGAAGGCATTTAAACAAATACATTTTATGACTACATGACTGTAATAACTGATTCATATATTTGAAATGTCAGAATAAATATTTCTGTAATACATATGAAGCTTTCACACTTTTGCAAATATTCTCATGAAAAGTCTAAAAAAAAATATTAAAGCACATATTCAAATCAGTGTCAGGATCTGATGTAGTATAAACCTAAAGCCACCCTGTATTAAAAGGATAAAATGTTGAACTGAAGTGTATTCTGCAGCATTACATACCAACAGACCTCAGAAAATGGATGGTTATGCAACGCACACATCCACTATTTAGGAACAACAGAGCAAGTGAAAAACAATCTTTATCTATAGAGCCAGGATTCCTCTTTGATTGGATGCTGTGAAGGAAACTTTTTTGTAAGTGAGGTGGTGGGTTTTTTTTAATGTAATTGTTTTTCCCTATAATGTGAGAGTGCTACAAAGTCATAGTAGAGATCAAGAACACAACTACAACAAAATATGAACAAGATTTACCTTTGAATTATAAAAAGAGTAATTTTATTACTCTCTCTCTTTACTGCCAAGCATTATTTTATTCTTCTTGCTATTATGCTCCAAAAAACCTTGCTGACCAATTTCAGTGTATTATCTTACACTTTCTAAAATACACAGATCTGTGCCTCAGTCCAACAAGGGAGGGTCATATGTGATCAAGATTTACAGCCAATGCTTATAGGGTCTGTTTGGGTTTTTTGCATCAAGTACGGACAGTATTCAGCATCGGGAAAGCAGAAATGCTTTACACTTGCATTCTTTGTATACATTTAATTATTGTTTCTGTTAATCGATTTTTCTGTTTCTGTTTATCGATTTTTCTTGTTAATTTTAAAAAAAATTAAAAAGAAAAAGCAGAAGGTCTACACTGCCTAATCTCAAAATTTGCTGAACTAGCAAATAATCTTACTCATGTTTATCTACTACTGCAAGAGTATCACAGATCATTTAGAATGAAGCTATGATCGCAAGTTAAAAAGTCAATATTCTGGTCAAGCTGAGCTTCTTACATGCCACATTACTTAAAAGTATTTTAATATCTAAATTTTCACATAACTAGCAGACACGAATAACCACCCACATGCAGATAAAAAATCCACATGGCATGGAGGCTGCACAGGGATACAGTACATTTCTGATAACCCAAGCGGGGGGGGGAGGGGGAGATCTGAACGTTTAAAGGTTCAGGAGGCTAAAAGGAACCCAAAACCTTGAGGTCTATGCAGAGACATCACGGAAAAAAAGAAGAAAAAAAACCTCTAGGTGACATCTACAGCTGCTCTGGTAACTCATACTCAAGAGGCACATCAATGGAAAAATGGCCTTCTATGCCTACATTAACAAATGTTATGATCCACTGAGGACCCTCCATATGGAAGCATCCCATGCATCTGGCTTTCTGCTAAAATGCTAAACAAAAAGTACAGGAAAGCAAGCTCCTGTGCCAATGCACTAGAATTTGGTGTAAACATTCTGAACTTAATAAGCCCTCAGACAGCATTTCAGGCATACATGCTACAATTCTCCAAAGCTGTTATGCAACCAGACAGGACATCATCAGAAGTTCTTCACAAAGTGTGCTGAATGACAGCTCAACACAAAGCCCCTGTAGAGGGACCCATGGACTTTGCACTTTGTGGCAACTTGCACCCACCTCATGCAGAGCAAGGGCCACCGTCACTTGGGGCTGAGGTGGACTTTTTCCGGTAGCCTTAATGGCCGATCTGCCTGTGCCCACCATGCTCAATATTAAACCAAATAAAGCAAGTATTCTGTTACAATGCATACTGCTATAGTAATCATATTCTAATTTCATACCATCTTTCGGTGATTCTGCAGATTTTGCCACAGCTATCGTCTTCCATGATGGAGTTTGGTCGTGACAAACCTGATGCAAGAAGTTTATGGATTTTCCTATCAGGAGAACCTAAAAAGAGTATTTTCAGAAATTACCTATTCAAGAAAATTAATTGGAGCAGCAGGTTTTCGGCTTCTTAAGAAAAGCCAAAATACAGCATACACCAGTTACTATAGGCAACGTTCCCAATAGCAAGCCAAAGCTAAAATCCAACAGTCCTAAGTTATCCAAATGAATTGCAATACACTCCAAATATATTTTATTCAGACTTGCATCTTTGCCAGATCACTGACAGGTAAAAGGACATGGCTCACAGATCAACAATGTTAATGCAGCTGTGATGGATTGAGAGAGAGAGAGAGAGACAGACAGACAGAGCGCCATTCTCCTTGATGCGTGTATCTCAGATACGTTCATTTTTAAAAGATGAGCTTTTTAGTCATACCTTTCTTGAGTGATCCATTGTAATAAAAGAAGGAATCATCGATTTTCTCAATGAGTATTTATCATGCCACAACCGATCTGTTTTTACGGTAGGATCTGAAGCTACAAAAAACTGCAGAAAAAAACTTCATATTTACCCTTTTTTAAAAAAAAATGTATATTCAAGCTATTATATACTTTACAAGACAAAAAAATCACACACCATTATCTTGATTGCAATGTAAAATGAGAATGTTATTTCACTGTTGTTATCTTTCAGCACAACAGAGAACTAGAATTAAATAGCAACAATGGGATTTTTAACTGAAGGATAAAAAAGAACAAACCTTTGAACGTTTTCAAACAAATAATCTGTGAGCTGTTTGCCCTTATAACAGAAGGGCAGCAGTAGTGTTCAGATATTACATTCCAGGAGAGCATGAGGTCAGGAGCCATTCACCCAACTCATATGTCCTCCTCCATTCTCTTTGCTGCACACCAAACATTACAAATGAACCAGAAGACACTATGTTTACATGAATGTAGGCTCTCCCTAGCCACATAAGCTACATGCTCAAATCAGTTAAGGAGATTCCACATTCAAACAAGTGTTCAGGTGGTGTGTGTGATGAAGGCATATGCATAAGACAGATCTAGACCATTTTCCATCATTGGAATGGGATTTTCCTACCCCCTACCTCCAATTGCAGCTCATAGATTAGGGAACCCTGAGGAATGGCATGAGGAGGATCTATAGCAGGATGTGGGAATTGATGGAAATTGCCAATTAGTCTGGCTCCAACCACACATGCCTAAGACCAGATCTCAGTGCCATACAAAAATGCCCTGGAAGACAGATTGTATCATCAGAACAGACCCCAGATATAGTATTCTAAAAGTACAGCAGCTGTACTGAATTGCAATATTAATTCATGAATGGGGGGGGGGGGACTTACCCAGGAGAGTAGGTATAACATATGTTCTTAAAAAATCAACAAAATCAGACTCTGAAATTTATTACCACAGTTCCCCTTGGTAACTGGCATGGAGCCATAATTTGAGTATTAATGAGAAAAAATTAATTTTAAAATCCATCAGACAATTCAATCATCTTTGGGAGTTATAAAAGCCTTCATTTTATAACCAGGGCAAAGTAACATGCAATTAATGTATTTAGAAAACATCTAGTAAAAAATACAAAGAGCTGGAAGAGCATTTTATAATTACTCCAGTAAAAAAAGAGATCTTGGAAAGGGTGAAGCAAACCAAGGTCAGAACATAATTGCAATATAATTATTTTATCGATTCACTTTACCCATTCAAGGTTCTTTGGCTTTTATTATATCTAGTTAGAAAAGATTGCCAGAGAGATGGGAAATCATGGTACAGCCTAAATGATGAACAAATGCCAAGGCCTTCCGACCAACAGATAAAAAGGGGGATTTTCTCAAAATGAAATTAAGCGGTTGTTTACAAAGCGAAGCAGTATCCCACAGGATAACTGCTACAACATGGCAAGAAAACCCACATATTTATTTATCCCATTGTTGTTAACCTCCATTTTTGCCAAAGGTGCTATTTCTAAAGTTGCCAGGGCCAGCCTGCCAACCAGTGGGAGACTCAAGGAGAGGGAGGAACATGGGAAGCAGCCGTCAGCAACGGTGTGATGTAAATTCTGGGAATAACCCAGAAGTGACATCAGTCCTCCCTAGGAATCGCTAAAAACTCTATGGTTTTACTAGGGAGGGTTTTCCCAGAAGTGATGTCACGCTACAGGCCTGATGGCTATTTTTTTAAATTTTGAGTGGTGGTGGGAAAGGTAAGTTGGGAATAGGGGTTCCCCGCCTCCATCAGCCAGGATGGCATCCCTAGGTATATGGGAAACTTACTGTAGTGGGAATGTTACTTAAAAGCAGAGTGTTCTCAGAGCTTACACCCTATAGAATTAGTCATCTCAGTGGCTCTTCAGAACCGCTTCTATTGAAGTAAGGCTCAGTAGGTTGGAGGAAGGTGTTACATTTTGCTGCACAGAGTTGGAGCAAGGTGTTACATTTTGCTGCGCAGAGTGTAGGATACAAGCCTATATAGCTGGTGCTTCAGCAAAATTTTAGGATCAGAACATCGAAAGCTACTGGGGTTTTTTTTTGGGGGGGGGGGGAGCCTGGGTTTTTACTTTGTTTCACAGAATGCCATGAGGGGCTGGTCTATGACAAAACCTAGAATGCCCAGCATGTGGAACTAGTTACATTTGGTCTAAACAAAAGGCACACAAGAATTTTCATACATCAATCTACTCTCAATGTTAATGCCAATATTTCTTCTCACATCTCCTCTGAATTGAATAGTTTTGAGACTACAGGTTGAACTCTACACTTTAAACTTTCATTTGTAACCAAAATCAGAAATAGAACCTCAGTTGAGAAAATATTTTATGCCACCTACTTCATGGTACGTGTCCTCCAGTTCCCCATCATAAATCCAGCGATAAAGGAAATTCAAGACAGGATGCGACACAAGGCCAAGAATGTGCTGCACCAGGGACCTCATGTACGGGTCACCGGTTTTACTGTAGGCATGCACAGCTGATGCTAGTTCACCCCCTTTTCTTCCTGCAGAAACAAAAGCGGCAAGAACAAGAATTTGAAAAAAATTAGGGGGGGAAATATATATATATATATATATATGAACAAGGATTTATACTTAGGTTGCCTCTTACCCACCTAGATAACTAATTATGCCCCTGTGGCTATGCCTTACATCAATTTTCATGACAAAGCAGTTACCTAATATTTTAAAACAAAACTCTTCATAAGGCACATGGCAATCTAACGCTGTCCCTAATATTCTTCCAGCATTCAGTAAAATCGGTCTGGTACAATAACTGCCACTAAACTGCCACTGCTACGAAGACTTTACCAGTAAAAATACATACAAAAAACTGAACTGCAGCGGCCATTTAACTGGATCATTCTTTAGTATGGAAAAGGCTTCTTAATTACTCTGATCCACACTGGCTTCTCAGGACTGCAGGGACTGGAAATCCAGTACTTCTACACATCATCCCTCCAGAGCTTCTGAATTCAGAAGAAGAAGAACTTAACAGTACAATCCTAAGAAGAGTTACAGCTTTTCAAGCCCACTGACTTCAATGGATTTAGAAGGGTGTAAGCCTGTTACACTGTTCCTGCCAACCTAGCAGTTTGAAAGCAAGAAATTGCAAGTAGATAAATAGGTACCGCTTCAGTGGGAAGGTAACAGCGTTCCGTGTGCCTTGGTGTTTAGTCATGCCGGCCACATGACCACGGAAACGTCTTCGGACAGCGCTGGCTCTTCGGCTTTGAAACGGAGATGAGCACCGCAACCCTTGAGTCGGATTTGACTGGCTTTTGAGCAAGGGAACCTTTACCTTTAAGCCTGTTTAGGACTGCACTGTACATGAGAGAAAAAGTAGTGTACTTTTTCTCAGTAGCCACATTATTCCCCAGCATTCAACAGACTGAAAACTTCCCCCTCACACTGTTAGGAAAATATGGGTCAAGGTGCCTTTTATACCTTCTAAGGGTTCTGCCTAGACCACCAGGCAAACTTGGGGGGGGGGGAGAGAGAAAGTACACTGGGATCTTCCTCATTAGATCACTGCTGTGTAGTTTTATGGTCTAGATCTTTAAGACGGGTGAGCGAGTACGGGTAGGGCGGGATATAAATCTCAAAATAAATAAATAATTAAAAAATAAAAGTGATGAAAAATGTGCCTAAGAAGATTGCCAAAAAAGAACAAGTGCTAAATCACCCTCTCTCTCTCTCTGACACACACACTCACACTTGTTAGATTTATTCCTCTGCCTGAATCTTGCGGGTTTAATATTTTCACATTTGGGACAATAAACAGCATTCTTATAATGAACCATCACTAGGCTCAATGCACACACCAATGTATCTGATCTCTTAAAAATGATGAAAAGATCAGGAACGAGGCACAAGATCACATGATATCTCTGGACCAACAAATTCTTCCAGCCAGTTTGGTGTAGTGGTTAAATGCGCAGACTCTAATATGGGAGAACCGGGTTTGATTCCCCACTCCTCCACTTGCACCTGGCTGGATGACCTTGGGCAAGCCATAGTTCTGGAACAGCTGTTCTTGAAAAAAGAGCAGTTTCTGTCAGAGCTCTCTCAGCCCTACCTGCCTCACAGAGTGTCTGTTGTGGGGAGGGGAAGGGGAAGGAGTTTGTAAGCCGCTCTGAGACTCCTTTGGGTAGTGAAGGGCGGGGTATAAATCCAATCTCTTCTTCTCTTCTTCAGACTTTTTGGTTAGATATTAGTCAGGAGACCCAGGGGGGAGGGAAGGTCTAAACACTCTGAGGACATTATTGAGATTGTACTATTGGAGGTCACTGAGCCGCAGGAGAAGCTATATAATCCCATTGGTAGGGCAGATATTTGGGTCCTCCCTTCTCTTCCTGTGCCATGGAGAAGCCTCCACATTCCCTGCATTGGGAAAAGGATGCTGGAAGTTGTGAAGCCGAGCCAGACAGCTGACAGGGCACACCCTTCTGGAGAGGCAACCAACAAGAACTGCCGGCTACCTGAGGCCATGTTGCAAACACTGCTGTAAGGGCAATGGGAGAAGGGTGCTACTGACCTTCTGGTGGGGCCTTAGGGTAGGTACTAAACTATGATGCTACTATTTGCTAATCTTTGGAAACAGAACAACTTTTTCAACTTGTTCATAAATGACCTGGAGTTAGGGGTGAGTGGCGAAGTGGGCAAGTTTGCAGGTGACACCAAATTATTTAGGGTGGTTAAGACAAAAAAGGATTGGAAAGAGCTCCAAAAGGATCTCTTCAAACTGGGGGAATAGGCATTAAAATGGCAAATGAAATTTAATGTGAGCGAGTATAAAGTGATGCACATTGGGGCAAATAATCCCAACTTCACATATACACTGATGGAATCTGAGCTGGCAGCAACAGACCAAGAAGAGGACCTTGGGATGGCAGTGTATAGCTCAATGAAAACGTCAACTCGGTGAGAATAAAACTGCCGCTTTCATACTGCACTTTTATAAATCTATGGTTAGACCACACTTGGAATATTGTGTACAGATCTCGTCTCTGCACCCGTAGAGCTCAAAAAGGTGCAAAAAAGAGTAACCAAAATGATCAGGATGCTAGAGCAGCTGCCCTACGAGGATCGGTTATCACGCATAGGGCTGTTTAGCCTAGGAAAAAGGTGAGTAAGGGGAGACACAACAGAGATTTATAAAATTGTGCTAGGCATAGAAAGAGCAGACAGGGAGAAACTTTTCTCCCTCTCCCATAATACTAGAACCCAGGGTCATCCACTGAAGCTGAAGGATGGGAGATTCAGATAGAAAAAAGGAAGTATTTCTTCACCTAGAGCACAGTTAATTTGTGGAACTCATTCCCAAAGGATGCGGTCATAATCACCGGCCTAGAAGCCTTTAAAAAGGGGACTGGACAGATTCATGAAGGCCTGGATTATCATTAACTACTAATCATGATGGACATCTACTCCCTCCGGTACCAGAGGTAATAAGCTTATTTAAATCAGTTGCTGGGGAGCACAGGTAGGATGACACTGTTGCAGTCTTCCTGTTCGTGGGATTCCTAGAGGGTAACTAGTTAGCCACTGTGTGAACCAAAAGCTGGGCTAGATGGGCTTTTGGTCTGAGCTAGCCTGGCTCTTTCTTACATTCTTAGAAAGGGAAGCAAGGACTTCAACAGTAGTTGCATTTTGACCTTGACAGTGACTACTGCAATGGGCAAGTAAAACATCATCAACTTTTAAGTTCTTTATATCTACTCTATAAAATGGCATTTTTACTTATAAAATTTTCTAAGAAAAAAAAGTTGATCTAATATTAACATTAATTAATATCAACACTAATTGCAGGATTGGTGAATCAAGCACTTTTAAACTTTGAAACAGATGCAATACAGAACCCTGCAAATAATATCTAATATTTTTCCACCAAGGACTAAAATTATACAATAACATTAAATCGTGGGAAAGTGCAATAACGGTTTTTTCCTTTTGTCTCCTCATCTCTGCATTTATTTATTCAGGCATGTGGCAACAGATTAACTTTTCTAACATTTTCATATTAAGAGCTTTATCTGTTAAGTTTTCTTATGGAATATGTGGCACTAGAATATTATGCTTATCTTTTGTAATACTGAGAATATTGCAATAGGGTTTTTTTCCCCACTAGTTGAACTTTAAAAGGGTGGGGAGAAGAATAGAAAAACGATGGGAAAATTAGATAACTAAAAAATAAAGATCATGATGAGGAAGAAAAAAATCAGGGTTAGAATATGAAGTAGGGAGAACTACCTCCATTTTCTTTAGCTAATATTAGTAGCATATTTCAGCAGAATTTATATCATTTCAAGAGAAAATAACGTACAATTTTACCAATCAAAAGCAGAAACAAATAAAACCAGCAGGGGACCCAAAAGGATTTGCGGGGGGCATCTCATTTTCCTCTCCCCTAGTATCTTCTTTTTTCCTTTCCTGAAAGCCCACCATTTCCTGTTTGCTTCTGTCTTTCCCACCCAGCAGCCAGTCTACCTATATCTGCTCCCTAGTCTTCAGCTTTCCCTCTGTCCCTCCCCTGGAGGCCTATCCTTGGAAAACTCTGTGTACGGCTGGCCAGGGCCGGGGCCAGGTACATGGTAGGGAACCCTCAAGGTGTTGCAGGGGGCACCTCAATCTCCCCTCTATCCTCTTCCCCACAGTATTTTTTCTTTTCCTCCTCCTAGCAGTCCCCATTTCCCTCACCTTTCCTTAGTTCCTTCTTTCCTTCCCACCCACCAAGACCCCAACCTTTTATCTGCCCCCAAACTCAGCTATATTTATGATTTATTTAATTCACTGGTATCTGTTTTTCTCTACAATGGGGACCCAAAACAGTTAACATCATTCTCCTCCTCTCCATTTCATCTTCAAAGAGTGCGTGACTGGCCCAAAGTCACCCAGTGAGCTTTCCATGGCAGAGCAGGGATTCCAGATGGGGTCTCCCAGACCCTAGTCTGAAACTCCTAACCAATATACCACACTGGTTTTCATGCAGTAGCTGCTGTTGAACAATAATAAGTAGCCAATCCTGGCGAGTTGACCTCTGTTTACTTCGTCTTCCCTCAAAGGCCAAAACAACTCTGGAGAGGGCCCTGCCTCCTTCCCCTGCCTTTTGCTGACAGAAACCAATCCTGGAATGCTGGCAAAACTGTTGTGGTTACCAAAGCAATTGCCACTGAGGGCATCCATTCCTTAAAAATACAGGTGTTCCTTTTATCATTTTGGGTTTTTTAACCCCCAATATTTGTTGTTGTTGCTGCTTTAAGATTTTGGATTCATCTACAAATCTGAAGCATTTTTCAGGTTTGTAGAAAGATGTGGCTTATCCATTCACAGCTCCAGTCTCTGGATTTAAGATGGGCTGAGAATTAGATATATTGGTTCTTTCATTTGAAACAAATCTAATGCATACTGAACAAAAAATAGAACATATAAGACAAACCAGTCAGGAATAACAAGGTATTAAAGCAAAGCAAGAAGTGATAAAAAATGAAACAGACTAATTAAGGAAGAAATCTGGTATAAATGGTATTAACAATGTGGACAGAATAAATGATATGGAGCATAAAATAGGGGATCTTGAAAATAAGAGCCAGATATTTAGTGGGAAAACATATGGCCTGAAAGTGAATGGTGACAATATCTAGAAAAGTTTTTTACAGGAGTCTTGGGATCAGACCACAAGATGAATGTTGATGAAAATATTTTGATATTTCCAGATTTATTCCTGTTCAGCCTTCAGAAATACAGAAATTTGAAATTGCTAACTGATAAATGACAGACCAAAGAGATATTGTTTATATGGGGAACATACCCTTCCATCTCATGTTCAAATGTAAACGGTATCATAAAGCAACTGTGGTGGAGGAGGAAAGTATCTATCACTTGAGAAGAAAAAATTAATTGTGGACTGATTGGTTGTTAACTAATTTAACAATATGAGTGTTGTAAAGATTACATCTGTTAGTATTAATGATTTAAATGTACTTAACAGTTTTTCTTCAACTCCAGAAAAAAATGCTGATATAATTAGATACAAGACCCAAGGGCGCAGCAATTTATATCAAAAGTATTCAATATAAGATCATAAATATTTTAAGAGACAATGAAGCAAGATGGATCGACTACATCAAAGAAGCCACGGCCCTCGGTTTGCAAGACCTGAGCAAGACGGTTAAGGATAGGACATTTCGGTGGTCATTAAGTCTGAAGTGACTTCACGGCCCTTAGCGGCCAAATGCATTTATGACAGACCCACAAAAACAAAGTAAGGAGTTTTTCATGTATTGAAAGAATATGGTAAAATGGCAGGATATAAGTTTAATTCAGAAGAAATGCATCTCAGCTTAAAAATGATTCTTTTTTTGAAAACATAAAAATGAACATTTATTCATTTATTTATGGGGAGGGTTAGTCACCACTCACCCAAAGGGTCTTACAACATTAAAACCAATAAGGTAAAAACAACATAATAACAAATGACAAATATAAAATAGTAACATTAAAATATTAAAATAGTGGCTATCATCAAACCACTATTGAAACAGCCCAAACTCGTGGTTACCCTCCAAAGGCCAATCTAAATAGTTCAGTTCAGTCCAAGTCAACTTCACCTTACTCTGATCAATAAAGCTGAATCTAGTTAAGAACCTGCTGTTGATACTGAGTCATTGAAGTACCTGACAGGTGCATATATATGTTAAATAACATCAGAGTGAGGATCGAACCCTGTGGGACCCCACAATTCAGGTCTCATCAAGAAGACCTCTCCTCCCCGATACTAACCCTCTAAGAGCGTTCCTGGAGGAACACATTAAACCAACTAAGGGCAGTGCACCTTACCCCCAAGGAGGCAAGGCAATCGATCAGGACCAAATGGTCTGCTGTATAAAAGGCCGCTGATAAATCCAGAAGGAACAAGAGGGCCGCATGCCTTTATCCAAATGTAGAAAGAGATTGTCAACCAAAGCAACTAGTGCTGTCTTGGTCACAAAGCCAGGCCTGAAGCCCAACTGAAAACGGTCCAGGGCAGAGCTCATCCAGGAAAACCGGGAACTGCTCAGCCACTGCTCGCTCAATCACCTTCTCCAGAAAATTATAAAGATATTTCAGAGGGCAACTTTAAAAGTTCTGATCTGGAGTCTGAAAGAATCTTAGTTCCTCTCTCTTTAGGCAAGTTCATGCTGCAACTATGATAGCTCCATCTAAACTGGTATTTTTGCTAAGTAAGAGATCTGCTTGTGTCCCCGAACACAGCTTGAGAAAAAAACCCCAAAAAAAATTTAATGAGCTCATTTGGAAAGGCAAATACCCAAAAGTAAAAATAAACACATCACAGGAAATTGGCAGAACAGGGCGTGTGGAATGCCCAGTCTGGAGAAATAGTCTACTGCTTAGCAAATGGACGAAAGAACAGGATGACACAGAAGTGCTGGGAGCTGAGACAAATTTTGTTACACTATCCTTTTGTGCATAGCTATGGCATAAGAAGCCAGAAAGAGAAAAGTATATCGTGGAGATAACGGAATTATTAATGATTTGACAAAGATACAGACCAAAATCTATGCTAAATTAGCACCACCTATTTCTTCTTTAGCTTTGGCAATAAGAGATCACAAGAGATAGGGAAGCTACAGTAAGTCAGCCAACAAGCGAAAATGAGATCTGGGGAAATGCAGGGTTGGCTCATTATAATGTGGTTTTGGGATTTAATTTAGGTTTGACGGCATGGCAAGATACTTGAAGGGATCCCATTTCTCATGGAATTGGCAAACTAGGGAAATTTGCTTCAAGATGCTACATCAAAAGTATCT
Source organism: Gekko japonicus (assembly GCF_001447785.1). Classification (NCBI taxonomy): domain Eukaryota; kingdom Metazoa; phylum Chordata; class Lepidosauria; order Squamata; family Gekkonidae; genus Gekko; species Gekko japonicus. Next base: position 44,569 of record NW_015166427.1, read on the forward strand.
GTCACCATGAAAACTTTCAAAAAGATATCAAAATTCATCTCAACAGTATTGGTATTAATTTGCTTTAAAAAGCCAGACTTTTTCATATGTGGGAGCTGTGTAAAAATGCCCACACTTTTTAAAAGCTGGATTAAAAAAAACTAAATTATATATGGACAGTGCAAAAGTCATGCCAGAAACCAGTGTTACATTTATTGAATGCTGCTAAAATGGTATATGCTTGCTTCTGAAAATCTTGGTATGCTCCAGGGAAGAAAATGATTGGCTAATCAAAGTGTGGGAAATAATTCAGATGATAAAAATTACTTTACTTCAACATACTAGAGAAATAAGAAATTGGGAAACATGTTGGTGACCAGATGCTTCCATAGGAACACTTGTAATCAGGAGCCAGATTAAGGCTGATGGGAAAATTTTGGAGCTCTTCATCTTGGAGCTCTTCACCGTCAACCTTGGTTTGCATCATCCTGAACAATAACAGCGAGAACCCAAGAAGACCTGCTTAGCATTGTACTGTTAATTCCACCTTTTTTCTCTGCAGTGTAGTAATTTAGGTTTGAACAAATCAACTTTTTAAATACAAGGGACTTTCTGTAATTTCCAAATTGTGTTGACACTCATGTATCACTTCATTCATAGCTGAAAAAACAATTTAATTCACAGACCTTGACAGTGATCAACAAGTGCTGCAAGCGTCTTTAATCTTATTTTAGGGTCATACGTCCAGACTAGGAGACGCCGAAGTGTTAAACTGCTCTCACTCCCCAAATTTACACCTTGATCATCTTCCACCTGCAACTAGGAAGAGAGAAAAGTAAAAAAAGATCTAGTAGCGAACTAATATAAAATCATTCATGCTCTTCTCTGGTATTCCTTTTAACTTCAAATATGCCCAAATATGCACACATACACACACACACACACATATATATATATTATAAAATAAAATTGTTAAGCTGAAAATTTTGCAAAGTTAGAAATCATGTAAATCAAAGGGAAAAGCCATTAAAAGAGCCAAATTTTGAAAAGAAATTAGAAAGCAGATTAAGAGACCATGAAGTGTATGGCCTGACAAAGGATTCCAACAGTGCAACCTTAAAGTTGCTCCCCTCTAAGCCCATAGACTTCACTTTGCTGTAATAAAAACCATCATATCACTTGAAAGGGTTCAGAATAAAATGTTTTAACATCACTTTTAGAGAAGCAATTACTTTCATTGTACAGCTGAGTTGCAAGCAACCTGCAGCAGTTAATAAACCACCAACAGTTTTTGAGGCTCCCTAGTCCACATTTAAAGAGCTGTGGTGGCTCAAGTGGTTATGACGCTCAACTGCAGGCTGTGGAAGGTCGGTAGTTCAGCGGTTCGAGACCCGAGTGTGCCGCATGACAGAGTGAGCTCCCATCTCTAGTTCCAGCTCCTGCCAACCTAGCAGTTCGAAAGCAAGAAATTGCAAGTAGGTAAATAGGTACCATTTCAGTGGGAAGGTAACAGCGTTCCATGCGCCTTGGTGTTTAGTCATGCCAGCCACATGACCACGGAAATGTCTTCGGACAGCACTGGCTCTTCGGCTTTGAAACGGAGATGAGCACCGCAACCCTAGAGTCGGACTCAACTGGCTTTCGAGCAAGGGAACCTTTACCTTTACCTTTAGCCCACATTTATCACAGCACATTATTTGTGACACCATCTACAAAACTAAACAGAACAACCCATTTCCATCCGGTTTCTAACAACTCTCTCACCTGGAGGCAATTCTGCTTACAAGCCTATTATACAGGCCAATTTGGCCAACTGGGCAGACGCAACCAAGAAACAACCACATATTTGTTTATTTACCTGTGAGTGTAAAACAGATAGTAGTCTGTAGTATTCTTTGAGTTCCTGGTTTAAGGCAGCACAAAAGCTCTGTAAAAGTGAAGAAACAAAAAACAGAGACATAGGTTACACATAAACATTCTCCACATAGCACTGATCTTGCAAGTGTTTGTATGCATCCGACGGGACAAATGATCTCGCAGTGCCAAACACAGTCACAGCACATCACTTTTTAAATTCAAGAGGACTCATAAAAGCAGTCTGCTAAGCAGAAGAAGCTTCAAAAAACAGAACTAATTATCACCAAACTAACTCTGAATGATGACTGTTAAGTAATTTAGAAAGCTAGAAGGTGGTATTAAAATAGGTATGTCACTGAGAGATTCTCAGGTTAGTTCAATTCAGATGTCTTCAGAAATGTAGGTAGAAATCACAGGCGATTTTGCATAAAGCAACAGAAGACAACTGATTACAAATTAATTCAGTTGACTCAACAGATCAACAATAATAACTATAATGAGGGGGGAAATGGGCCACAAAAGGGACAGAAATTAATTTTCTGAAATATTTTAAGCAGCCTACTCTAAAATCTTATAAGGACCAGTCATTATCATTATTGCCGTTTTTCCTAGCATAGTTTTTTATCCTCACTTCTGCAGCTTTTCAACACAGCTAAAGGATTTTACTCATTTCCCAAAATTTTGAAATATCACTTAGAAGCAATTCTTTGCCCTTCAGCAAAACACATCTTAATATCATTCCAAAGTAATGGGAATGTTGGACGAATGCCCTTGTCTCTCTCCCAGTATTCAACCACATCTTCCCAATACTTTTCAGATACTCTTGAAGCCGCACATGTGCCTCCTCTTTCCTGCACCAGCCATTCCAGCAACGATCGAAACCTCAGCAAGGCAAGGTCATCAGCACATAAAAGGATTCTGAACAGCTCTTATGAGCTTTTACACCACAAATGTCTGTTTGCATAATCTTTTTCAGCAGTGTCAGAATTGGTACATAGGAATATAGAGACTGGTCTGTCAGTTACTCTGGCTGTGCTGGGGAGGCGGCATTGTGGATATCACACACTGTTTAAATTTGGAGAAGAACCCAGGGCAATGGTGGTACCAACCAGTGTTCCCTCTAAGCTGGGTTAGTGTGAGCTAGCTCACAGTTTTTTAGCCTCCAGCTCACACATTTTTGTCTTAGCTCAGGAAGGATGGCTCCAGAACAAACTAATTTACGCAGTAGCCAAATTGCTCGCTCACAACTTTTAATGCCGGTAACTCACAAAGTAGAATTTTTGCTCACAAGACTCCACAGCTTAGAGGGAGCACTGGTACCAACCATGTTGGGAACTGCAGTTCTGTGAACCAAGAGGCAAAATTAAGGCTACTAGGCAGGAGGTTAAAATTCAAATGCTGCCTGTTCCACAAGCAAGGTCAGTTGGACAGAAAGAGATTAGGAGTTTCAACACATGGTCAACACAGTGGTAGCAGAAAGACTTAGGTTTCTTAGAAAATGAGTAGTGTTTGGGGACATGATGATTTCATAAAAAACAGATAAGTTCCACTTGAACTGAAAAGGAACCAGAATGGTGCTGCTTAATATATTTAAAAGGTTATTGTGCAGTTTTTAAACTAAACTCTTGAGGGAAAGCCAACAGGAGCTAGAGGACATCCAGTTCAGGAGAGTTCATTCCCTAAGGGATAGCCAGTTTGGATAACCTAGATGAGGCTGGCCTAGAACTTCAATTCCTCTGTGGGAAGTTCCTTCTACCACAACCAGTGTTCCCTCTAAGCTGAGTTAGTGTGAGCCAGCTCACAGTTTTTTGGCCTCCGGCTCACACATTTTTTTCTTAGCTCAGGAAGGACGACTCCAGAGCAAACTAATTTACGCAGTAGCCAAATCGCTTGCTCACAACTTTAATGCCGGTAGCTCACAAAGTAGAATTTCTGCTCACAATGTCACCAAATTTCCAACTGATTGACTAGATGTCATCTTTAATTCCTCCTCCTTTGCTCCTCATAATTTTGCCAAGTCATGTCACTTTAATTGGTACCACCTTTAAAATCCTTCCTGAGAACCAAGTTTTTAAGGAGTTCTTTAGATTTACCCTTTAATCCTCATTCTCAACAGTAACTAAGTTGAAGAAACTGCCTTTGGGCACATGCATACCCTCCCACACTTATACCTCCCTACCCACTATCTGCAGCCTTCCCTGTTCTCTTTTTTAGATCACAGTTTCTTGGGGCAGCAACCTGTCTGTTGTTTTGTTTTGTTTTTTCTCCCTGTGGAACTGCATGAGGATATTTAGCCTGGGTGTGGCCAGAGGCATGAGCTGAAGAGTCAAAAAGCTTTTTGCCCTTGGTTCTTAGCTCATGGCTCCCAGCCTGAGGTGTGGAATTAAGCTGGTCAATGGATTCAGGTCCTGCCCAAGATTATTTATTTGTATGGTTCCATTTGTTTATTTAAATTGCATTGTGTATGCTGCTTTGGGAAGACGGGGGGGGGAGTTAGCTAAAAACCTATAATAACCAAACAGATAAAGTACCACCCGCAGTGAAGGCCTGTATAAAAACACTAGAAGTATACAGTATCAAAACTTAGAAATAATAATCAGCATTTTTGAGTTTGCAAATAGCCACTAATTTGCTGTATAATGTCATCATCAAGATTAAGCAGCCAAAAGCAGTGTCTGCCTGAACACACCATAGTGCTATTTCTAAAATTTTCTTCCAATAAAGCATTTCAAGTGAAGAGAAGGAGAAATGACAAAGCAAGCCAAATCACTGAGTGCGAGACATTGCCCATAACTACAACACCACATCTCTTAACTCCTGTCAACAGTAATAACTCGACAAGTCTTTGACACCAAAGACTACTGGGTTTTTCTTCCTCCCAGGTTTTCACACGATTAGATACAGCATAATTCTGGAAGGTGGACACACATCAGCCAGTTTTGAAACCAACATACCTGACCCACTAGTCCAAATGCGCGATCCATGCTCCTCTGGTCTGTATACTTTCTTATTTTGTTATGCAGCCACCCTAGTTCAGCAAGCCGGCTTGTAGTGTCTCTCAGTGACTTAGAAAGGCTCACCTGAATTATTGAACAAATGCTGATTAAAACACAACAGTATTAATTAAAAAAAACATTAAGTTAATTGAAGTAAATTCTCCCCTGGACCATCCTTTATCCAATAAACTCCTGATCACACCCAACACAGAATGTTCTTTAAGGCAGTTGTGTCTAATGTAGAGCTAGCAGAGAAAGAAGTCGGCTTTTTCAACGATGGGTAAAATGAAGCATGGTACAATAAAAGCTTTGTTATTCAGCACTCACGGAGAATGGAGGGTGCCAGTTAATCAAATGTGCTGGAGACTCAAGATTATTGCACTGTTCACCTTCCCCTAACCAGAAGCACGTGCAGCCACTAGGGATATGTGTTTGGGTGTATCTGAGACAAAAAAAAAATGCCCGAAAAATACCTTACCGGTATTTTTGAATTATTCAGCAATACTGAATAGCTGCAGTTAAATAGCATTTAAAGGGCTGCAAAATTGGCCTCTACCCTTTTTCTCACCTTTTGCTCTGGTTTCCAGGGTAGCAGGAGGGAAGGGGGATGGGGCATCTCTTCCAGCAAATGGGAAAAGCACTTTACAGGAAGCTGTGGTGCTTTTGGCCAATCAGTGCAGCGGCTTTTGCAAGGTTGTTGGCTTCATATGTAGACTCCAACAACCCTGACCCCTCGCTTTTCGGATTTCAAGGTTATATGGATCCTTCTGGAATTATGAGAGTCCATTCTATGATGAATGAATGTCAAGTTGGACTATGGAATTATAATTCAATAGGACTGAGACACATTGAAATTTTTGGGACTTTACTTCTCTGTACCACTGATCTTTACCTTTTTGTACTACTGTTGGTTTTCGTAAGATTACCTTGGCTTTATATAGTTATATGGTTATTGTGTTAGTGAACTAAGCATTAAATAATATGTTTATATATATATTTTTGGTTCACCTTATAGTGATTTCAGCCAGCGGTCTCTTGTGCTTTGCTACAATTCATAGCTGGTGGAGCAGAAGAGACCACTGACTGCCTTGATCTCTGAGACTAGGGTCGTTTGGGAAGAGAATCGGCTCAACCAGGACAAGTGGTTGACCATGCCTCAGACTATGGTGATTCTTAAGCACTTCAAGAACCACACACATTTGCTCTTGCTGGCATGGTAAGTCTAGCTCTGGTCATCCCCATGATCCAAATGGCTTGTGAGGACTTGGCCTCCTTTCTGGAGCCAGCTGCAGGATGGGCAGACTTGCTTCCAGCAGTATGCACGTTGCTTGCCAGAATTCTTTTTGTTAAATACAATACCCGATGTATTTAAGAAATATGAAATTTATTTAATTATGCATATATTAGCTGCGGCCAGAATTCTATAAGCAAAGTATTAGAAAAATACAAATATTCCAATGAAAGATTAATTCATATGTAAATTATTGGAAGTGGCCGAATTAGAAAAATTAACATTTACCATTCAGGGTAAAAGTGAAAAAGAATACGAGAAATACTCGGTTAAAGCGTATAAATGGCTACAAAATACAAGAGGATATAAATAATGATTCGTATCAAAGTGGAAGCGGAACCCTGGAAGACTTTCTGTAATTATTATGTTGAAATGTATTTGTGTTTTGTTTTGATTTAAAATTAGAAAATAAACAGTGAAGGGGAAAAAAGCAGTATGCACATTGGTGAAAATGCTGCAAGATGGACTCGAGGCCCACCTTCAGCCACTCACACAGCAGAAGGTCTACACGTCTGTGACGGTGTGTGACCCGCACATCAAGGGTAGGATCACTCAGCAGGCCGACCAGCTCATTCGCTGGGGAGATGAACTTTCCCAGTGAGTTGAGTGCATCCAGGCCAAGAGGGGCACTGGTGCAAGCAGAGGAAGAGGGGGGTAAAAGCAGCTCCACTGCTCTTCATCCCCCACCTCCCCCGCTAGGCAGTGTCCCCCCCCCCCCCCGTGACAACTGCCACAATGACCTTGGAGATCACCAGGTGGGCACTTGGCCCCTTTGGGAGCGAGGGGCACATGAAACAGGATACAGTGGCTGCAATGGTGAGGGAGTACCTTGTGGAGCCCTATGAGTTGTAACCCACCAATCCACTGAGCTACTGGCCATGAAGGAGGTGGTCTGGCCAGACCTCTCTGCTGGGGCCCAGAAGCTCCTCTCATGCCCTCCAAGGAGCATGCAGAGAGAGCGTGTTTTCTCCCATGAGGGTGACACTGTCCACTCGGATTGCTCACACCTATTCCCCTGGACAGTTGAGCAGCTGGTCTTCCTGAAGGTCAATTTGCCAGTGTTCAGCTACCCGGTTCTGAACTTTGAGGGTGACTTAAGTGAACACCTGCTCGTGCCTGTATCCTCTCTCAGTCCGTGCTGGGAACTTGGGGCAAAACACTCTTCCCAAAATAAAAATGAGGCTAGAAAGAGGTAGCAGGGCAATTACCTAATTTGATTGGCACAGAAACACCCCACCAATCCCCACTGCCACTCTGAGTCCACCAGCATCAAAGTGTCTCTATGGAACCCTGGTAGCAGTGCAGCGCAGGACGACACTGGAAGCGGTGCTCAGAAGCTCACTCACCAAGTCATCAGCCACCCCAAACCAAAACTGCATGCTGAAATTCAAACAGTGGGACAAAAACTGTTCTTCATTCTGCTGGAGATGAAAGATGCTGTGCTTCTCTGTTAAATATAGGGCTTGCAAGAGTACCCCCCTGCCTGAGTTTGTTGTGTTGAGATTCTCTGGTTTGACATTAGTTATTTTGGGCTTGCCACACTGACTTGTGGTTCTGCATGGATTCCTGGGTTCTGCTTTGGTTCTTTTGGGCTTGTGTTTGTTCTTGGCATGGGAGGCACTGACCAGGGGTTGCTGCAGGCCTGTCTCTTTGCTTTTGCCCCGGAGAAAAAAGGCTGTCGTCGTCCCCCCATTGAAAACAATGGAGGATGGATGGGGGAAATTCTGAGGATAGGCAACAGCTGCTCTGCTGCAAATTTGGTGCATGTCGCTAGAAAAACAGCCCCCCTCCAGAAACCTGGATGTATCCCCCCCCAGGGTATAATGGACCCGAAAAATTCAGATTCCTGGGAAAACCCGAATCTTAATATCATACTGGTATTGGAATTTGGCCATATCAGGAATACCAATATTTTTTGGGTCCACCCTTCACAGCCACCCAACCCCACTTCACTGGGAATACTCTAACCATAGCTCCTGTGCCTGGTGGGACATTTCCCTCCCCCTCCCAAACGGCAAAGCAATCTTACAGAGCAGGCAGACAAGCAGGCCAGCTACCTAGGAACCCTGCAGCTTAGCAGGAAAGAAGCACCTGAGGATGCTGTCTGGCTGTGCCAGTTGTCACAATCCCAGTGATGTTTAGAGGTATCAAGCTGTCCGGCTGAAGAGGTAGGAATGGGGCTTGCACTCTGGGTGTGCTAGTAACCTGAGATTTCTGAATAATACAGTGTTGGATAAGAAAGCTTTTACTATGTCCCCCCCCCCCCAGGCAATATCCTAACCACCATATCTGGCACGTCCATGCCAGGAATGAATTTTTACTCTTCTCTTCCTCTTCTGTACATTCACTCCATTATGAGTAAATTTTTGGTTCTTCTTTCTCATTGTTATTTCCTGGAAGCATTATTGCCCCCAAAGGGGCAGGATTTGTGCCCTACTTGTCTTAAAAATGCCTTAAAAATACCTCACTTAAAACCATTACATGGGAAGGAGTCTTCTGTTGCCTGTCTACATCTACAACTCCTAAAATCATCTCAGCTTTCTACTTTAGGCTGTTTGCACCTTACACACTAATATTGCTAGTGATGGATGATATGTGCTTATTGTTTAAAAAGGCATCTTGCAGTTCTGGATTTGCAAATACAGCATTCTAGAAGCTGTCTCTATGCGGCCTATCTGTACAAAACAGGTGTAAGATCACTGCCCAGTACCTTTCCATCTACTTTGTAACAGTTTTCAGAGTTGACCATTTTGATGACTTTGCCATCTATTCCTTGGAAGACGTACAAAATGTCTCTCACAAGAAATGCTTCCGTTATTTCAACAGATCCTGAAAAGAGGAAAGGGGATGTCACTTGCAGGCTTCCTTCAGAATCACATTTGTTATTTTAACACCTCACTAGTAAGTACTTTAGCTATATTACTTCCACTTTGAGAAACACTCAAGGCATCTTACTGATCCACAAAATACAAAGGAAATCATAATAATTACAATGAAAATTCAAACACATCTAAAACAATAAAATTCAAGCATGAAATTTAAAACTAGGATAAGACCCTATCTTAGAAATGGCTTTCAAAACAATCTGATGACAGTTGACCCATAGCATGGGGTTCACACATAATACCTGGTGGGAGTTAGTTCCAAGATTAGGAGCAGCTGCGAAGAAAACCCACCTACAGGGTCCCACCAAGCATCCCAGTATGCTTCCTGGGATGACCTCATATCTTCAGAAGGTATATATAGGTGGAGGCAGTCCTTTAGCCATTTACAGATTTAAAAGTAAAAATCAGCACTTTCTTTGAGCCCAGAAACAAACTGGGAGCCAAAACAAATGACACAAAATAGGTGTTATATGCTTATTGCAGAAAGCCCATATTCATATTCTGCCTACCACATTTTGAACTGGCTGTAGGTTTTGGAATGTCTTCAGTCCCCATACAGGATATGTTAGAGTAGTCTAACAACACTGAAATGGTCATATCGCAGAAGGCTTCACTCACTCTGAATAAAGTCTAACTTACAGTATTAAAGCAATACTGTCACATAACTTCATGTTTCTTTACCCCATTATTTTTGTTTTTAAAAAACGCCTCAGAATGCATCAAACTTAAGCCAAGGAACAGAAGGTAGAAGGGCTGCTTAAACTTTCCACTTTCCCCTCTCTATCTACTCAACCCACTGTTGCTCAGCTTAACCTGCAGCATCCCAAGAGAGCCAGTCTGGTGTAGTGGTTAGGAGCGCGGACTCTAATCTGGGAGAACTGGGTTCGATTCCCCACTCCTCCACTTGCACCTGCTGATGTGACCCTGGGTCACAAGCTCTGGCACAGCTGCTCCTGAAAGAGCAGTTTGTGTCAGAGTTCTCTCAGCCCCACCCACCTCACAAGGTGTCTGTTGTGGGGAGGGGAAGGGAAAGGAGCTTGTAAGCCGCTGTGAAGGGTGGAGTATAAATCCAATCTCTTCTCTTATTATTATTATTATTTAATTTTTTTTTAATGCTGATACAGAACATTTCACCCATTTGGGGCCACAAAGAATAGCCTGGATTTAAATTAGTTTGTTCCCACAGAAATTAGCAGATCTGTCTAAACAGAATGACTTCAGGTTTTCTAAGGAAAGGCAATGGGAGGGGAAGCTCCTAACCCGTGAAACCTGTTTTGCTTACCACTTAGATCCCCTTCCCGCCTGGTCCTTGGCACATTACGGGAAGCAGCTGCTGAAACACCTTTCGAGGAAGAGTTCTGTAAGGTGGGTTGGCCTGCAGTTAAGGTCCAGGCAAGCCGTGCCCCTAGCTGCTGGCGAAGACAATCGCCCACTCCTGCACGTTGGTAGGATTGTCTGTGGAAAGAAAATTACATAATCCAACTACCGAGGTGTCCCTATGCACAAGAAATTACTTTATATTAACCTGAAAAGATAAAAGCATCAAGGGCAAGCCACATTTTACCTCCATGAATACCAGAAATCAAAAACAAGCATTTCTGGAAAAAAAGAAATTAAAATATTGAACATATTATATTTCTTGACAATTCTACAGAAGAAATTTGGATGCTGGAATGATGGTACATCAAGAATATATATGAAAAAGTGTTAATCACTGATGCCCTAAATATTGCCTGAAATACCTTCCATAATATAAACTATTTCATCTGATAGCAGTAGTGAATTTCCTTTGTCATCCATTTTCCTTTTGGGATGATAAGCAACCATCATAACAGCAACTGAGATCTTGCCACATTGCATCACAAGATCTTGGGTTCTCCCCTAGCACATTTTGGTTTTGGGAATCACTAGAAGGCTCATCTTTTTTCCCCATTTTCAGATTTTCTGCAAGCCTCAAGGCTCCCCCAGTTTGCAGAAAGATACCTCCCCCCCCATTCATTACCCCCCATTGTTGTGATTTTTTGGTCTTCCTTCTAGGGCCATGTTCAGAAGTTGATACACAGATATGAAAAAAGCCACCTCTGCAGTACTAATGAGTTAACCAGGTTTGAAAGCTCAGAATCAACATCGTTTTGTTATTAGGGAAGGCACGTAAGCCTTGATTGACTGACAGCATTCCAAGTTCTGAAAATCTTTAGGTGGAAACCATAACCACCAGGAATACTTTGTAGGTGTTGACTCCTCTAGTGGTATATTGTAGCCACAGCCTTAAACAGAGTTCACATCATAGAGACAGTATCCATTTTCAGGTCCCATGGAGAGATACAAGTCTGGTCATACAAAAAAGGAACTACCAATTTGCTTTAAGTGTAGCTATAGTCAGTTATTTGTTTATGTTCTGACCAAGAGTTTTGTCAGATTAAATTTGGCATAATATTTTACCAACAGAATATATGACTACAAAAGTCTTTCTGGTCTCTTGCAGAGAAGATCAGATTAGCCCAGTGGATGGAGACACAGGATTATCTGAGAGGACTATTATGGAATCATTATGAGGCCTTAAAATTATTCAATAATAGTAACACCAACATCTCTTAGTAACAAACTTCAAGGACAGCTACATTCAACAAAGATCTGTGGGTTTTATGGCATGTATCCAACCATCCAGTTTCTCTGATGGAACACCATTTCCATTTGCTGAAGAGAGGGCAGCAATGTCTGCCAATTCCTCCCTTCTACTGTAGATCCCCATTTTACCCCCAATGCTACTCTTCAGGGTGCCATGGCCCCCCAAGATCAAAACTAGTGGGGAATTAGTGGACTGTACCAAGAAAGAGAAGCAGAAGTCTTGGTCCACAATGTTTCTGGATGGTTGGATACTGTGTTTATGGGAGCAGGACTTCTCCAAAGAATTATCTGCAAGATGATCAAGTCTCATTTACCCTGGAAGAAGTGATTGTGGAGTTGGAGTAGGCCCATTTGGGGCATACATGCCTATGCTGCTGATCCCACTGCTCCCCATACTGCCAGAACTTTGGCCAGGCTGGGCATTTCGGTCTTGATAATTCAACGGAAGGGTCTGAGGCCTGGCATAGTAGTATGGAGTCGAATGAGCATCTCGTGGCAGTGCTTGAGCAAACAGGGCAGCAAAATTTGAAACCTTGAAGGGGGGAAAAAAAAGACATGTTTTAACAGATTCCATAGATTAAATAAGTCTAAACATCCTTTCACCGTTGGCTGTTACTGCCGTTTATTTACTACATACCTACAACTAAGTGTAATAGAATACAAAATCCACATTTGATATTTCAAAACCATTCCTAATCTTTCTAAAGATATTTCAAATAGTCTTACTAAGATTTAACAGAATCCTAACTTTCCAACTTTGCACTTGACCAATTCTGGGTTCTAGTGATCACTTAAGAGGCCAACAGAGTGAACGACCTACCTTGCTTGATGGCTTACGTGGATCTTCACTGAGGCTGAGCAGGAGGTAGAGGATTGACCATCTGTTTTTCAAGATGCCCTGCCACAAGACACTTGTATTAGATCACTTAAGAAGCCAACAGAACATATGATAAATAATCAATACACATTGTCTTTAAAATAAACAGCAGTTAGGTAAGTTTAACACTTTTTTTGCTGATCAATATCCTTCCTGTTAAAAGTAATTAAGCAAACTATACTCTTACAATGCTATTTTATTTTCATTTCTATTTATTTATTTATTTGGATTTATATCCCGCCCTCCCCGCGGGCGGGCTCAGGGCAGGCAACAACAGTGTAAAATACAACACAGTTAAAACCAGATTAAAACAAAAGTATAAAATACCATACTCCTAAGTACCGTGTCAGCTCTGATAGAACCATATCAACAGTGATGGAAGATTTTAAGATTTTAGGGACCAGGCAGGATCCTAACATCCAATATACATTTTTAATATCTTGCACGTCAGATAGGAACAAACCCAAAAATATTTCTATGAAACTCATTCTGACAAAAATCACACTACTCAATATTCAGTTCATCCCACTTCAGAAAGCAACTCATCTCCTACTTAATCCTGTACCTGTGAGTAGAGTTTTCTGTAAAGCTCTGAAAACAAAGCAGCACTTTCTTCCCTTCCTTGCCGCACAACTGTAAAGACAAAGGCATATTAGAACCATCATGAGCATACGGAATATTAAAATTTAAATCAAGTATTATGCTCAGTTTTGTCCACTATCCTGCATTGGCATATTAGATTAGATCTTCCCTTTGCCAAAAAATAGTATTCATTGCTTTGCTGAGAGGTTGTTTGGTCACTAACTGGGCAGTCATCATGGAGAGGGAATAGTTTACCAACATCTGCCCAAAGAGGAAGCAAAAGTTCTGCCTCTAGGCCATGGCAAGTATCCAATTGTTGCCTTAGCTTGGAGACAACTGTAGCTGGAGTTATCTTGTCAGATAACTATTTCTACATCTCATTACACTAAGCTGAAATTTTCCAGCACGCTTTGGCGACTTTTATTTTTTGACATTGTGCGAAAAGGAATTCAGCTGATGCCAAGGTCAGAGCAAGTGTATTTGATACTAGTGAACCAATGTTTCCAGGGTCAGAATACGAAGGAAGCAAGAGAAAAGAAGTATTTTCAAAAGGGAAGGACTTTCAATCGCAATCCAAACTTTTCAGTAGAGAAACACAGGAGAAAGTATAGCTTGGAATACACTAAAGATAATGTTTTGAGTTCTTTAGTGATCAGCCCACACACACACACACACACACACACACACACACACACCTGTAACTGACAAAAAAGCCAGAGCCTTTCCTTTGGCCCCTCCAAGCATCAACTGAATTTCCACAATGGCTTAACTGCAGCCCAGTTCACTTTGAACTGTGAAATACAAGCAGAACTTGAATAAGGCTATCCCCGCCCCATTTGAAGCAGTTCACAGTGGCTTGCTCGGTCTTGTGTTCCTTAGCTGGGGTACTGTTTACCATTCACCCTATTAACAGTCTTAGTTACTAAGCAGGCAGGACATTATGTGAGATGGAATTTTAAAAAAATAATTTTGGTCTCGAAATCTGCCTCCTGATACACTCCCCATCCCAAAACAATCAATGACTAATGCACCCAAGCTTCCTTCAATCATGTATACAATTTCTGACCATCTTTCATTCTTATTGCTCCTTTCCTCATTATTTGCCACTGCTTCTGGCAGTTAACTTCCACACTTGCAGTGCAAACCTAAGCAAAGTTACATCCATCTATGTCCACTGACTTCAATGGACTTAGAAGGGTGTTAACTCTCCTTAGGGTTGTGTTCTACTGCTTAGCTCTACTAAGCCTTCTTCTATCACTAGAAACCCTCCTCTGGTTCAAGAGGGTCTTCATGCTGAAGAACATGTCTGCATTTAGCCAAACTAAGTGGAATACAACCCAGAAACTACAAAAAGGCTACTAGAACTTTGCTACAAGGGTTATCATGTTTCTTCTATCCATACTACCATAAGGACTAGAAACTGGATCAGACAAAATATAATACATTCTCTATTAAACTATTTCTTCTCCCCCTTTTCCTAATAATATCATCTGGCAGAGATGTTGTTAGCAGAACATATACAGAAGCAAAAAAATACCCAAATTACATATTATAATAATAACTAACAATAACATGCACTGATGAGATTTATATTGTACCTGATCTATCCACAAGGGACCAAAATCATAGAATCATAGAGTTGGAAGGGGCCATACAGGCCATCTAGTCCAACACCCTGCTCAGTGCAGGATCAGCCTAAACCATCCTTGACAAATGTTTCAAGCAACAAGGAACACAGACAGAAAACTTACGCTCTTTTTTAATTTTTTCTGCTACTAGAAATTCATCTCTCTCAACAGTAGGGGCAAAGTTGCTTCCAATGACTCGCACTGCATACTGAAACTGTTGGGCTACATCAGCTGAAACAGAAATCACAATTAAATTTAACATTTAATAACAACAGGTTATTTATTTACAACATTAATTTTTAACAAACAAAGACAAATACATACATCAGAGTGTTGCACTTACAACAGACCAGCATGAAAGTCATAAGTTTTGCCCAATTCTTCTATGTGGATGGGTGCAATGGATATACATTTGAGAAATAAGTACTGAATAACCTCAGAAGGTAAAAGAGAGCTGCAGACGTTTTAATTCCCTTTATAGGCATCTGAATGATTGGTCCTACCTTAAACAAGTGTGAAAGGAAAGGAAAGTACAGTTTGGGATATTTGTCACTCAGAACTCAGCCACTGGAAAAAACCAGAACATACCAGATACCAGGTGGTAAATATCAGTCCACGAGCACTGCTGGCAGCATAACCACTGATACCATACTTGGGCCCCGGTCACATGGAAGGATTTGCCCCACAGGAGGGACGGATCGGGGGCGCATCAAGCGGACGCAATCATACTGCAACATCTGGGAAGCTGCGCTCACCCGTCCCTGATCCGTCCCTTCCAGGCGAAGATGCGGCTCAAAAAGGTAGTAGCAAAATAGCACTACCTACCGGTTGCCGCGCAGCACAGGCAGGCATCTGATCGCCGACGCGCCCGTCTCTCCCGCAGCATGCGAGGTCCTGCCGAACTGCGCATACACACGCATGCGCAGTGGGCTCGCCTCGCTCTCCGGTCCGTGGCTTCCCCCCGGCATACGATCATGCAGGGGAGGAACTGCGCGGCAGCTAGGGGGATCTGTCTGATCCCGCAGCTGCGCTTCTCTTTTGATGCGGCTCTAAAAAGCCGCACTTCAGCCGTGCCTTTCCCCCTAGTGTGACCGGGGCCTTACACTATCAAACAGAACCATTGAAAGCACAGATGATGGGAGGGGGATGCCCCCATCTTCTAAGATCAGGCAGGTGGCAAAGCGAGAGAGGGCCTACTTGGTCATGGCACCAAAGCTCTGGAACTCTCTCCCCAGGGAGCCTCCTCTGTCCCCTTCCATTGCCATCTTATACCACTGGGTGAATTTTATTTTATTTTTTGCTTCATTTGGCATTCCCTAAATGAATCCCTCCTTCTTAGCCAAAATTTTTATGACTCTGTTTTTAAACTGTTTTTTTTTTTTATTGTTTCAATGATGTATGGTGGGGAGGTGATTTTAATGGCTTTAAAATGTGATTTTTATCATGCATGTTTTAAATTGTAAGTGCAAAAAAGGCAGAATACAAATTTTGTAAATACATAAGGTGCCTGTTATTTTGCTGTACATACAAGCCTGGATAAAATATTTCCATGTAGTATAGCAAAAAAGGAGGTCTACACCTCCTTTCATTCCTGTTGGCCTTCCAGAAATTCACCTATTGTCCCAAACTGTGGACTGTTTTAGCAAAAAAAATTACTTTTAGTTTAAATAATGCAATGATCGTTATACATAATAAGCATATTACTCTGAATCTGAAGATGTTTTAAACTAAGTTATCTAAATCCAGTGCGCTGGATCACTGTCCTTTCTGATTGCTGAAATTGTGTAAGGACCTTGTTAAGAAGTCATTTATATCCATCATAAATCAATCACTGACTCAGGGCACCTTCTCTTCAACACCCAAAGAGGCAGTTCTCTGTACACTACTAAAAAAACCCATCTCTACAAGAAAACAATGTGGCCAATCATCACGCTCTCCCTAATCTGCCTTTTCTGTGCAAGGTGACTGAGAGAGAAGTGGCAGAACGGCTCCAGTCCTTCTTGGATAACTCATCTGTTGTAGACCCTTTTCATTTTGCTTTCAGGCTGGGCTATGGAACAGAGATGGCACTGGTGGCTTTAGCTGATGATCTCCATCTGAATGTAGACAATGGCCATGCCTCTTTGCTGCTCCTTCTGTTATTTGTATTATTGGGGGGGTTGCATGTGTGTGTGTGTGTGTGCGTACGCCCATGCCTGGAAGTCATAGTGACCTCTGATGACTCCTACTGGGGCACAGAGGACATTCAGAGAAGTGGCTTGATAGCCTGCCTCTGCCTCCTGGCGCTGATACTCTTTGCCAGGGTTGGCCCCACTTAGCTTCCGAGATCTGACGGGATCGGGCTTGCCTGGGCTATCCAGGTCAGGGTTTTGTTGCTCCTTCTGGGTTAAACTGCAGCCTTTGAGGCAGTAAACTATGCTATCTTATTGAGAAGTCTTTAGACAAAGTAGGTACTCTATTCATTGTACTCTAGATTGGTTAAACCATTCCTTACAGACCAGACTCAAAGAATTGTCATTGGAGACCAGTTATCATTAAGGTAGGATTAGTCCTGTCACTGTAGGGTTCCACAGAATGCTATCTTATCCCCCATGGTTTCAACTTGTAAGTAAAGCCTTTATGAGAAATCATTCATCATTCTGGAATTAGATGCAACACCCAGCTCTGTATCTCTCAATCCAAATCTCCTGGTGATGTGGTAAAGGTCTTGAGCCATTGCCTGTCCACTGCGGTTAAATAGCTAAGAGTGAGCAAATTGATACTGAATGCTGACAAGATGGAGGTAATACTGGTTGGACAGACTGAGGTCATGAAGAACACTGTACTTCCCACTTTAATGGATTTCAGCTGACCCTTAATGACTGGGTTAAGGGCCTAGAAATCATAGATCCAACATTGCTGTTGAAAAAACAAGTTAATGCAGCTGCCAAAAATGCTTTCTTCCACTCACACTAGCTTGGAAGACTGCCCTATACCTAGACTCTGTCGATCTGACCACCTTCATGCCACAGTCATACTGAGGCTAGACTACTGCAAGGCACTCTACAGAAGTCTGCCCTTGAAGCCAACTCCAGTTGGTACAAAATGGCCCATACAACTTAACTGGTACAAGAAGCACTGCTAAGGTTGCTTACCATATTTTCTTTACCCAAATGTAAAGAGGAAAAAACTTCTTATACATTTGTATTTTAAAATAAAGTTTTGTCATAGGAGAGGTAAAGCGATATATGAAAGCGCTGCATTTAGAACACTTGAAGTCCAGGACAAAGCTATGATAAATAAGAGAAAACTGTATCAGCATTCCCAAGGAGAAACATATTCTTAAACACAAAATATTGTACTAGATGATCCCATTAGTTGACACTGCTCCTTATGAGCAAGAGGAATAGAATTCCATAACAAACAAGGGGCCCTAAGATTTCTGGTGCCCTAGGCAAATTACTCTGCCCCCCCCCCAAACGCAGGGAAGCCACTGCCTACCCTACTTTACCCAACATGGGGAATCGATTGCTCCCCCCCACACACACACACACTGTGGGTAAGCTGTCTTTACTCAAGCCACCCTCACTGGTGTTGGGGCTGCAGTTTGCCGTGCTACTATGACTCTCAACAGGAGCAGGATGGGAGGCAAAAACAGCCCTGAAAAGGACCCTGCTTGCCCAATGGAAGGGGGAGGAAAGGAGGACGTCAGCTTTCCCACAAACGGAGGGGGGAAAGGAACAGGCTCACTTGGCTGGGTCACCGCCTTGGCTGTCGCTTGCCACAGCAGACCCAGTACCATGTGTAGGTGGGTGGGGCAGCAACAGATCTGGTTTTGGCACTTCTGGTACTTTGAAGTTTGACGGTTGGACAGCACCCATTGCCTTGCTGTACCGAATAGGCAGGCCAAACCCTGCTGTAACAGTATTTGGCTAAATAAAATAGAAGTCCAGTGGCACCAAACACACTAGCAAAAATTTTTTAATATATGAGCTTTCATGAGTCACAGCTCACTTCTTCAGATTTGTGGAGATCCTGCTTAAGTGGGAAGATTACAAGAGGGGAGGAAGGAGGAGTTAAGGCAGAGAGTGAACTTTGTCATGACCCTTTCAAGTGTAAATCTGTGGGGAGGGGAGTAGAAATGTAAGTGTAAATCCAGTCATCAAGCTTCAGAGTGTGAGCATTCTGTGAGTCTGAGACAGAATAGCAGTAGCAGCTTATTGCAAATGGCCAAAGACCACTACAATCTTAGATAAAATTGAGCAGACATAAAACGCAATAACAACAAAAACAAGTTAGATAAAAATTAAGAAAAACAAAGATGAAATTTCCTAGCCCCCCCCCCCCAAAACAGAAACAGCAGCCATAACAAACATACAGATCAAGCTACAGCAAGCACAGCTCCGGCTTGAATTTTCATGCCCGCCAAAGCGTACAATGAAACCACATGGATGCCACATGGGTCTGTATCAGCTAGAAGGAAATAATTTTCTCCACCACCAAACTCAGATCAAGGCTAGACGAGGAAGCTGTAAGAAATGTGGACTACAGCTCCATGTAAAGAGAGCAGAACAAAACATAATGTGGAAGGTCCTCTGATTCTAAGGCTCCACTGAGACACAGGTGCTCAGCAAAAGGTTTTTGAATGTAGTGACCCAGGAATATGGATGTTGGCATAGTCTGAAAATGAATAGCAGGGAAAGCAACCCCAAGTTTAAGGAAGGTGATATTAAAAAGGTAGGGAGCTCTGCTATGGCGCCTTCTGAGCAATCCAGACCATAGCACAAATTTGGAGATAGGTGTCATGCCTGCCCTTGCTGATGCCCCTGAGGAGGCACCTGCCAGCCAGGAGCCTGTGGACAGTACTGCAGCAGAGAGGCAAAGACTGGATCCTGTAGCTGAAAGCTATCTAAGTGGTGAGGAGGATAGAGCCTCCTAGGGAACACCTGCAAGGGATCAGTCTCTGCTGCAGCTCAGTAATTCATCATCATCAGACTCACCTCCACCTGTAACCAGGCTCCGGAATGTAAGGAGACAGCAGCTGAGAGAGCGAAGGCAGAATGCACGCATGCGTGCCAGAAGATCTCTTAGCCCTGAGTATTGACAGGATCCTGACCTCGCTCCAGGCTAGCTAAAGAGTTGATTAGCTAGCACTGTATATCTGCAAGTCTGTTGCCAGCAGTCATTTGTGCTGGCAAACGTCTTTTGTCAGGACCTGAATCCTTGTATCTCTGCTCCAGACCTTGTGGAATTCTTATCGGCTTGATCCTCGGCTTTTGACCCTCGGCTTCGTTGACCCTGCGTTCATCTCTGACTCCTCTGGTATCGTTGTGATTTATGGACTTGAACTCTAGTATGTCTGACCCTGCTTTTGGACTGTGATTTAAACCTGTTTGAACCTTGCTTCCTGATTTGCTCGGCTTGACCTCGGACTGCTCCTGGACTTTTGCTTGCTTGCATCACGCCCCCTGGTCCTGCCGTGACAATAGGTAAGACACCAAAGAATAGATTCTTTTGAACTGTGGTGCTGGAGAAGACTCTTGAGAGGCCCTTGGACTGCAAGAAGATCAAATCAGTCAATCCTAAAAGAAATCAACTCTGACTGTTCCCTGGAAGGCCAGATACTGAAACTGAAGCTCAAATACTTTGGCCACCAAATGAGAAGGGAGCACTCACTGGAGAAGACCCTGATGCTGGGAAAGATTGAAGGTCAAAGAAGACGGGGACGGCAAAGGATGAGATGGTTAGACAGTGTCATAGATGCAACAAACATGAAGTTGAGCAAACTTCAGAGGATGGCGGAAGACCGGAAGGCCTGTGCGACTGAACAACAACAAGACACCCCTGTCAAATGAGGCATCTAAACTGAATGGTGGTGGTAAGTGCTGTCAAATTGTAGCCAACTTCTGACAACGCCTTAGAGACATTCAGAAGCAGTTTGCCTGCCTCTGCACAGAGACCCTGGACTTCCTTGGTGGTCTCCCATCCCAGTACTAACCAGGTGCAATCTTGCTTAGCTTCTGAGACCTGAAGCGACTGGGCCATCCAGGTCAGGGCTCCAAACTAAATACATAGTCACAAGGTTTGGAGTTATGTGGAGAGATGCCGTGGGAATGAGCTGGTAAGAAATAATGATGGAGATCTGATAGTGAGCAGCAGGGTAAGGCTTTGCCTTGGAGAGTCAGCTGGTTGAAGTATTCCTCTCCTTGTTCAAACCACTAATCAAAGTGACATGCACACAAGCCCTGACTGAGGGGAGACCAAGTTCACCCTCCCTCAGGGCCACTGGGGTATGAGACAGAACAGTAGTTACAAATAACAGATGATAAGAGAGGTTCCTTACAGGTGATGAGTTTAAGTGAAAATTTACATACACAGGTATAAAGTTATATTCTGGTAAAACATATTAAGAACAACCAATCCAAGTATCTATAAAGTAGATCTTGTAGACTTATTAGAAACTGTAGTGAATACTATGACTGACCAACGTCTTATAAATGGTATGACATTTGGTTCAATATTTTGACATTCTTCTGACCTCCCGTGACTCAAACATTATTACAACACTCATATTTTGGGTCACAACAAAATGTCATCATTTTCCTTCGTTCAAAAGCGTGAGAAATTTTTAGTATTTTTTTTTTAGCAGCCTCCCTACAGGGAGGTTGCTGAGTAGCTGACCAGGCCTGTACTCACTGTATACATAGAAACATGCAGTGTTTCTCTCCTTGCTGATCACAGATGTGCCACTTCTTCAGAGGTGCTATGCTACATGCTGTACCTGTTTATTTACATCATGTGCAACTCTATTCAGTATGCAAGGCTGAGGTACCAGGACTTGCCCAACAATGGAGTGGGGTAGGAATTTGAACCTGTAGTTCCCACATCCCCATCTCCAAAGTCAGAGACAAGACCATGGGCCTATCAATAGTCTACACAGACTGCCTAGTCTACATAGACTGGCAGCTGCTGTCCAGGATCTCTGGGCAGATACCTTTCACATAGCCTGCTACCTGCTCCTTTTAACAGGAGATTGAACCTGGGTGCTTTCAACATGCAGATGCTCCCCATAAAGGTAAAAGGTAAAGGTTTCCCTTGCTCGAAAGCCAGTCGAATCCGACTCTAGGGATGCAGTGCTCATCTCCGTTTCCAAGCCGAAGAGCCAGCACTGTCCAAAGACATTCCCGTGGTCATGTGGCCAGCATGAGTAAACACCGAGGCGTATGGAATGCTGTTACCTTCCCACCGAAGTGGTACCTATTTATCTACTTGCAATTTCTTGCTTTCGAACTGCTAGGTTCTCTAACAAAATAACAGTCCTGGCCAATGCTCCCTCTAAGCTGTGGAGTCTTGTGAGCAAAAATTCTACCTTGTGAGCTACTGGCATTAAAGTTGTGAGCGAGTGATTTGGCTGCTGCATAAATCAGTTTGCTCTGGAGCCCTCCTTCCTGAGCCAAGACAAAAATGTGTGAGCCGGAGGCTAAAAAACTGTGAGCTGGCTCACATTAACTCAGCTTAGAGGGAACACTGGTCCTGGCACTTCTTGTTCTTTGGGGCACCTCTTTCGGCAAGGGCAGGAGTGTAAAGAACCCAGCACGACCCACTCTCTCCCAACTTGTTCCCCCTGCCCAGGAACTGGACAGGCGGTCCCAGCCTCCAGGTGGGACCTGGGGTTCCCCTGGAATTACAGCTCATCTCCACACTACAGAGATCAGTTGCCCTGGAGAAAATGGATCATTTGGAGGGTGGACTCTATGGCATTGTACCTCACTGAGGTCCCTGTCTTTCCCAGGCTCCATTCCCAAATCTCCAGGAATTTCCCAATCCAGATCTGGCAACTCTTCCCCACCCCCCAATCCCCCGCGGGTGGCCAGGAAGGACCTGGCAACCCTGTGGGGTGGGGCAAAGCCCGGCATGCCGCGCCTGCATTGCTCCAAGAGGCGGAGAGTCTGACTGGAGTCGGTATCCCCCTTCCCTCCCCACCCCCTGGAATGAAGAGACAGGGAGAGAATGGAGAACCCGCCCGCCTGCCTGCCTGCCTGCCCGCCTTTCCCTCCCCGCCTCCTGCCTGCCCGTGCTGGGTGAACTGGGCAGGAGCAGACACAAACAGGTTACCTTCGCCCTTGCCCAGGATGCGGCAGCACAGCGTCTGCAGCAGGACGTTGGGGGATTTCTGATCCGGACTCGCCATCGGCGCAAATGGAGGGGGGGGGGGAGGGAAGGAGGGAGAGCGAGGGAGGGAGGAGCCCTCGCCGACGGCCACCCGACCCTCTTGGGGGTGGGGAGGGCAGCGCTTATTTCTCCCAGCCTTCCCGCCCGGCCCGTTATTCAGGGCACCATTTTTAACAGAACCCGCCGAAAAAGGGAGGAGGGTGGGAAAGAAGGGGGGGGGCGACGGGTTTCAAACACGGCCCCCCATAATGCTCCGCAGCCCGGACGGCGCAACACGGAACACCTTCCCCCGAGCAACGACCAAGACGCAGCGAGAAAGTTCCCGTGTGCAACGGAGAAGTCATGGTTTTATTTCAGCCCTGTGCTGCGGACAAACGCAGTACGAAAAATAATGGGATTGCCTCGTGACTTGTAGCAATCACCGGCCGCACATCTTTTGAATAGCCGCAGCCTGTGTCTGACGGGCTTGGCTCGGCGTTTTGGGTCTAAGCCCTATTGATCCTCGTGTCTTCAGGTGGTTGGTTTGTTTTTTTAAGTTGTTGTTGCCACTGCTTCAGTTTGAGTTACATTTAGAAAGTGCCTCTTGGATTTCAGGGGAAAGAAAGCACGTAACGTTTGGAAACATATAAGGAAGATTTTCCGGTAGGAGATTCCTGGTTTCCCAGCCTATGAAGTCAATACCGGATCTTCCTTCCAAGATACCCGATCTTCCGTCCAAGTTCTTATTGGCCTTCGAGCTAACCCTGTATGGTCTGGTACAGTTTAAGGTAAAGGTAAAGGTTCCCTTGCTCGAAAGCCAGTCCAATCCGACTCTAGGGTTGCGGTGCTCATCTCCGTTTCAAAGCCGAAGAGCCAGCGCTGTCCGAAGATGTTTCCGTGGTCATGTGGCCGGCATGACTAAACACCAAGGCGCACGGAACGCTGTTACCTTCCCACCGAAGTGGTACCTATTTATCTACTTGCAATTTCTTGCTTTCGAACTGCTAGGTTGGCAGGAGCTAGAGACAGGAGCTCACTCCGTCATGCGGCACCCGGGTCTCGAACTGCTGAACTACTGACCTTCCACAGCCTGCCATTCAGCGTCTTAACCACTTGAGCCACCGCAGCTTAGTTTTTGTTAAATAGTGGGTTCCATGGATGATCAGGCTCGAGTCTAGTGATCAGCTCAACTTTATTTGTGATTTGAGCAAGACAGGACTCCAGAGCTGCAGCTCTGTTTTATAGCATGCAATTGCCAGGGTCTGGGTAAAAGTCGGATCTAAATGGATCCTCATGAATTCATATGATTTTTACCCTGAAACGATAAAACCACCACCATATTGTAGGCCATGTGTTAGTCTACAAGGGGCACCACAAAAATCAGGCACCCACAGATTCGTGGCACCACAGCAGCACAAAAACATGATTCCAAAGGACAGATCCTCATGAATTCATATGATTTTTACCCTGAAACGATAAAACCACCACCATATTGTAGGCCATGTGTTAGTCTACAAGGGGCACCACAAAAATCAGGCACCCACAGATTCGTGGCACCACAGCAGCACAAAAACATGATTCCAAAGGACAGATCCTCATGAATTCATATGATTTTTACCCTGAAACGATAAAACCACCACCATATTGTAGGCCATGTGTTAGTCTACAAGGGGCACCACAAAAATCACAGATCCACGGCTTTGTGGTGACACCATTCTGTAAAAACATGATTCTGAAGCATGGGTCCTCATGGATGCTTGGGTTTTTTGTGTTGGGACACCCCAAACATACCATTAAATCCCATATCATGTCCATGACCACAGCCCGCACCACAGAAATCACGGTGCCATGGCTCTGAGGCAACACCATGCTGCAAAAACCTGGTTCTGAAGAATGGATCCTTATGATTTTTGCATTGTGTCACCCCAACATCACCATCAAATAATATGCCTTGTCCATGGCCACAGAATGCACCACAGAAATCATATGTCCACAGCTCTGTGGTGACACCATTCTACAAAAACATGGTTCCAAAGCACGGATCCTCGTGGATCCACACGGTTTTTCAATTGGGTCACCCCAAACACACCATGAAATCACATAGCACATCCACGGCCACAACTTGCACCACAAAAATCACAGATCCACAGCTTCATGGTGAATCCATTCTGCAAAACCATGATTCTAAAGCACGGATCCTTATGGATCCTTGGGGATTTTGTGTTGGGACATCCCAAACATACCATTAAATCCCATATCATGTCCATGGCCACAGCCTGCACCATAGAATTCACAATGCTGCAAAAACATGATTCCAAAGCACGGATCCTCATGGATCCTCAAGGTTTTTGTGTTGGGTCACCCCAACATCACCATTAAATCACCCCAACATCACCATTAAATCACCTTTTGGCTAATAAGACGCTGTGCTGCCGCATCCTGGGGCAAGGGCGAAGGTAACCAGTTTGTGTCTCCTGCCCAACTAACCAGCGTGGGCAGGGCAGGGAAGGCAAGGAGGGTGGGAGGGAACAGGCAGGCTGGCGGATTCTCCATTCTCTCCCAGTCACTTCACTCCCAGAGGGACAGACTGTCTCCGCTTGGAGCACGCCTTGCCGGGCTTTCCGCCATCCCACCCGATTATACTGGACACCTGACCGGTTCCCATGCAGCTGGAAGAAGTTGGGAGGGAGTGGGTGGTGTTGGGCTGGGCTCTCTCCTCCTTTGCTGCTCTTACTGAAAGAGGCGCCCCGAAGAATAACACTCAAGTGCCGTGACCTGCTGGGGAGGCGCCAGGGCTAAGCAGGAAAGCATCAACGTTCAATCTCCAGTTAAAAGGAGGAGGTAGTACGAGACCCTGGACAGCCGCGGTCAGGCTATGTAGACGAGTCGAGAGGGCTTGTTAGGCTGAAGTTCTGTCTCTGTAAGAGGTGCATTTCCCTATGGAATTCTTGTGAATTGCCTTGAGTCCATTGGGTGGGGGGAAACAGTAAACACTCCTCCCCCTTTGTAGACAAATACTGGAGTCGCAGCAAACTGGATTCCTTGACTTAAAGACCCATATTGTTTTCATGTTTTTAGCCAATAGTACTTGTTTAGTTATTACCAGTGGGGTTTTTTTTTAAGAATGAAAATTACACTTATCAAATTTACTAAAGTTCCTATACTGACTTTTAAAGAAAGAAATTGCTAGAAAGCACTGGCTGATAACGTTGGACTTCTCTCCCTGCACTTTTTCCATTTTAAATTTCTGTACTGTAGCTTATCAAAGTTCCTCTGTTTTCACAAGGGATTTGTTCTGGCCTCTTTCTAGGCTTTAAAATACATATGCTGAAAATGTCAGTTGATCAGAAATTGCTCTGATACATTAATGGAGATAGTGAGCAGGAAAGGTAATTTGGAAAATGGGTGATGAAGAACAGGAAACAAAAAAGCAAACTGAGTTTCAGGAACTCAGATTGAGAACATGCCTGCTTCAAAATATCAGTAGTTTTTGCTCTTTTCCTTAAGCACCTTGAGATCAGGATGGTTTTAATGTTTTGGAGGAACATATATGTAATAAATGTGTCAGACTATGCCTCCTGCTAGAAAGCACTGGTTGAGAAAGTTGGACTCTCTCTTGACTTTTTTCCATTTTAATTTTCTGTACTGTAGCTTATCACAGTACCTCGTTTTCACAAGGGATTTGTTCTGATCTCTTTCTAGGCTTTGAAATACATATGCTGAAACATTCAGTTGATTTGAAATTGCTCTGATACATTAATGGAGACGGCGAGAAGGAAAGGTAATTTGGAAAATGTGTGATGAATGACAGTCTCCACTAAACTTGACTCGAAGAGGGTGTGACTTCAGAGCAGGAAACATGAAAGCATTTTTGTTGTTCAGTCGCACAGTTGAGTCCGACTCTTCGTGACCCCATGGACAAGATCTCGCCAGGCCCTCCTGTTTTCCACCATCCTCTAAAGTTTGCTCAATTTTATGTTCGTTGCATCTATGACACTGTCTAACCATCCCATCCTTTGCCGTCCCCGTCTTTGACCTTCAATCTTTCCCCGCATCAGGATCTTCTCCAGTGAGTGCTCCCTTCTCATTTGGTGGCCAAAGTATTTGAGTTTCATTATCTGGCCTTCCAGGGAACAGTCAGGGTTGATTTCTTTTAGGATCGACTGATTTGATCTTCTTGCAGTCCAAGGGACTCTCAAGAGTCTTCTCCAGCACCATAGTTCAAAAGAATCTATTCTTCGGCGCTCAGCCTTCCTTATAGTCCAACTCTCGCAGCCATACATGACTACTGGGAATACCATTGCTTTGACCATGCGGACTTTTGTTGGCAGGGTGATGTCTCTACTTTTTATCATGCTGTTTAGGTTCGCCATCACTTTCCTCCCAAGGAGCAGGCGTCTTTTAATTTCATGGCTGCTGTCACAGTCTGCGGTTATCTGGGATCCCAGGAACGTCAAGTCTGTCACTACTTCCACGACTTCCCCTTCTATTTTCCAAGGAGTGATGGGGCCGGATGCCATGATCTTAGTTTTTTTGATGTTGAGCTTCAAGCCCACTTTTGCGCTCTCCTCTTTTACCCTGAGCAAGAGGCTCTTTAGGTCCTCTTCACTTTCTGCCATTAGAGTGGTATCGTCTGCATATCTGAGGTTGTTGATCTTTTCCCCAGCAATCTTAATTCCCGCTTGTGATTCATCCAGGCCAGCATTTCGCATGATGTACTCTGCATATATATTAAATAAGCAAGGCGACAATATACATCCTTGTCGTACTCCTTTTCCTATGCTAAACCAATCAGTTGTTCCATATCCAGTTCTAACTGTCGCTTCTTGACCCTTATACAGGTTTCTCAAGAGACATGTGAGGTGGTCTGGTACTCCCATCTCTTTAAGGACCTGCCATAATTTGTTGTGATCCACACAG
>NW_015166427.1:72374-81368 GCF_001447785.1 Gekko japonicus
GAGGGGGAAACATAGAGTTTTCCCCTCAAATGGCTGTGGCCCCGCCCCCAGCGTGCGACGTCACATCCAGGTGACGTGCACGTGTGGGTGGGGTTTCCCCCGGGGGCCGATTCTGTCGCGTCAGAAATCAGGCCGCCAAAGCGGGGGATTCCCCGCCCCCCGGGCCCATTTGGCAACCCTACAGTCAAAGCAAAAGCATACTACTACAAATTTTAGGAACTCAGACTAAGAACATGCCTGCTTCAAAATATCAACAATTTTTGTTCTTTTCCTTAAGCTCCTTGAGATCAGGATGGTTTTAATGTTTTGGAGGAACATATCTGCAACAAGTGTGTCAGACTCTGCCTCCTGGGGGGCTGGAATGTGGGGTGAGGGTGCTGCTGCCTCCCAGGACACTGTCTACTGCAGGCTGTCTTCCAAACTGTCTCTTGCAGCTCCTCCCTGCTTCACTGTGTCTTGGCAGCTGGCTGACTTCTGCTGCTTGTCCTGGAACCCTGGGGAGCACAGGGATGCTTGTGAGATACTCTTTGGCTCCAACTACGCCATGACTCTCTGGCTCTGCTCCTCAGCATCAGATGACATTAAATGATGCTGGCTCCCCTGACATCTCACCCAACCCTGGGATTGCAGGAAAGTGTGAGGGGGGCCCCAGACAAAGCCCATAACCTTAAATTGATTGACATTTTCTTATACATGGTGGAAATTGATGGGAATTTACAAGCAAGCAGGCGGATATGGTTTTGTCCTGGTTTCTTTCTTAAATTAACACAACACCTAATTTATATTTCTCCTGACCTTGTAGTGAAGATTTCATAACATTTATGGTAAACTATATCTGGGAAAACATTAAAAAGAACAGCTTTATGTACATTTTTGATGGATGTTAATTTGCTAGGATATCTGTAGCTTTTGATAGTCTGAGACAATTAGGTCATAACTAAGTTCTGGCAGAGAGATTTTCCATCACTGCTTTCCCATTCCTCTTTGGTTTATCCTCTGTTGTGATAGGCAGAAGACCCCATTCTGAGCAGACCAATCAGATCTGAAAGGTTGAATGGAATGCTGGGTGGGACGGACCCTGAAGAGTTTTTAACAACCAAAGGATAAAAAGGGGAGTTGGGGTTTGGAGGGAGAAGGGATAAGCAGTATCCTGACTAGGCAAGGAGTCAGAATTTGTAGTGTGAAGGAAAAGTTGTCAGTTGTGGTGATTCACTCTTACCAGTGTGGCACTATCTTAACAATCCTGAGTGTAGCCTTGAAACAACATGCTGATAGCAGTCTTGGTCTACAGATATAGAACCTATGATTGCAAAATCTCTCGAGACCTGCGAGCTGGGAATGATGCAAGCCATTCTGGGTCCCCATTAGGGAAGAAGGTAGGGTATAAATGAAGTAAATAAAGTGTAAATAGTATAAAAAATTAAAAATGTTTTTATTGTGTAGTTTAAAAAGTTTTAACAGTCAATTTACCAGGAAATTTTAGATTTCTTCCTCATTTTAATTTTGTGTGTTATAATGCATTTGGAAAAAAGTGGTTTTCAATGCCCTTCCTAATTTTTAATTCTCATTAAAGAGCTGTAGTGCAAGAAATGACTTGTTTCCCCCCCCCCTCTTCATATGCCTTTTCTACTAGCCTTGGAGCAGTTATTATACAATTGCCATTTTACTATAAAAGTTCATGTGGAGGCAGTCACATGCACGAGATAAAACGGGGGGGGGAGGCTATTTCCTCCAGAGGAATTTGACCTGCAGTTGCTTGATCACACAGTCCTTGGAAGCTGTGGGCAGCCGACGGGGATTTTGTTCAGCTGTAGGCTTCAGTCGTGTTCCGGGCGGCATTCATTTCTGCTTGGCTTGATGACATTAGTTCTTCCTGGGCTGCTTTGAGTCATAGCGCCGCACTGCCACCGCCTGGCCGGATTGGCCCATTACAGGCTTCTTGATGCCAAAGAGGTCTTTTTTCCAGTCTTCCGAGCTTCCGAGCTGGACATTCCATTCGCCGGCTAACACCTCCCCTACGGGGGTTTAGTGTGCCCACCCTCTCTAAGGAGTGGTACCCATTTTATCTACTCGCTGAAGCTTTCGAACCACTGGGTGGACGGCGAGCTGGGGACAAGGCTGGTAGCTCACACCAGCACGGGCTAGAACTGACAGCAACTCTGTTTAGTTCAGATGTTAACCAGAGGATAAATCCTCTGTGCCACCGCTCCCCTTTCATTCAAATCCAATCTCTTATTTAAAAACAAGCCACAGTAAACCCCAAAACATGAGTTCTCTAGTTCTTTGTTCTGAACTAGTGTCAAAAAGGTTCCTATACGTATCGGAGAATGTCTCTGTAATGTTATGAGACAGAGATTATTGCAAGCTGTAGTTATCTTGCTGGAGATATCTCCAAGGTAAGGCAACCATCAGATGCTATCCAGGACCTAATGTGGCAAAACTCTTCCATCCTTTGTGGCAGATGTTGGTAAGCTAATCTCTCTACACAATGACTGCCCAGGCTGCGACCAAGCAATCTCTAAGCAAGTGGTAAATAGATTTCCATTGGCAAATCGAGGACAGTTACGTCTAATCTAACGCACAAATGCAGCATACAGTAGGTTTATGATGCTTCTAATATGCTTTCATATTCACAGTTGTGTGGCAAGGAAGGGAAGAAAGTGCTGCTTTGTTTTCATAGCTTTACCGAAAACTCCACTTACAGGTAGAGGACTAAGTTGGAGATGAGTTGCTTTCTGAAGCGACTTGGACTGAATATTGAGTAGTGTGGTTTTGTTAGGATGACATTTTTGGAAATGTATTATATTTGAGTTTGTTCCTGTCTGCCTTGCAAAATATTAAAATGTGTATCCGACAAAAATAAAATAAACAGCATTTATTTTAGTGAATAGTGTCCTAAATTACTTTTAATGGAAAGGATATGGATCAGCAAAAAAAGAAGTGTTTTTTAAGCTTAAACATCACTGTCTATTTTTAAGATAATGTGTATTGATTTATTGGTCATGCATTCTGTTGGTCTCTTAAGTGATCTTGGTTTTCCTTCTTTTGTAGTTGAAGCATAGGGTTCTGAAAACACACTTTTTAACTGGAAAATTATGAGTCAGTTTTTACAGTAAAGTTCGTATGTGTGTGTCCTTTAAGGCTCTGTCACATGGTTATGATGAGCTGCCCCTTGAAACATCGCTAGGAAGCCGGCTCCCCGGTAGGGAGAGGTTATGGGTCTGTGGCAGAGCATCTGTTTGGCATCCAGAAGGTCCCAGGTTCAATCCCCAACACCTCCAATTAAAAGGATCAGGTAGAAAGTGACTTCCATCTGAAACCATGGCGA
Organism: Gekko japonicus; assembly: GCF_001447785.1. Taxonomy (NCBI): domain Eukaryota; kingdom Metazoa; phylum Chordata; class Lepidosauria; order Squamata; family Gekkonidae; genus Gekko; species Gekko japonicus. The sequence goes on from NW_015166427.1 coordinate 75,703, forward strand.
GCCGCTGCCAGTCTGAATACACAGTATTGACCTTGGTGGACCAGTGACCAGAATCAGTAAGAGGCAGCTTCATGTGTTCATGTGTGTTCACCAAATGTTGAATAGAGAAGTCAGATGTGGGGGGCGGGGAGAGTAGGACATCAGTAGGGATTGAAAAAGCAGGCGCAATCTCTTTGTGTAAGAACACAAATGATTCCTTGTGTACAAGAGTAAGTCAAGTGGTAATTGACCTCTTGATACTTGGAGTATATATGCACCATCCTTGAGCACAAAATCTACAAGTCCATAACTGATTTGACTTGTCCAAGTGAGCTGAGAAATAGTTGGTAATGGGGACTGATGATCAGCTGTACATATATTATTGAAATTTTTCATGTCTTCTAGCCATCTTGCTTCTAAACTAAGCTGTAAATCACTTGCTTGTTGAGAAGTGAAGCTGTGGTATCAAGTGATGCTATCCTTTCTAATATTTGCTTCTTCTGGTAGGGCGTCTTGAAAAACAGATGGCCAGGTCCTCTACCTTCTTCTCAACCTTAGTGACAATCCATGTAAGCAGTCAAACAAGGTAGATCCCTTATAGTCCTACAACCCAGAATTGGGCCAAATGTAAAGTTAGAATTTAGGAGACGGTTTCTGTGCTAAACGTTAGTAAGACTATCTTAAATATCTTTGGAAGGATTAGAAATGGTTTTAAAATGTCAACTGTGTATTCTGTATTTTGTTATACATAGTTGTAGGTACATAGTAAATACATGGCAGTGACAGCTAACAGTGAAAAGGTGTTCAGACTTAGTTAATCTATGAAAAAGGGATCTCATAAAATGTGTCTTGTTTCTTTCCCTTCAGGGTAGCAGATTTTGCTACACTGTTTGCTCAGTCACTGCCTCAAGATGCTCATTCAGCTCCACACAACTCCAAAATGCCAGCCCTCACATACTTTCATTGAATTAACAAGACAGAAATGCCCAACCTGGCCAAAGCTCTGGCAGAACAGGGAATAGTGGGATCAGCAGCATAGACATATATGCCCCAAATGGCCCTACTCCAACTCAACAATCACTTCTTCCAGGGTAGATGAGACTTGATCACCTTGTACATAATTCTTTGGACAAGTCCTGTTCCCACTGATATAGTATCCAACCATCCACAGACCTTGCAGACCAGAACTCTTCTCTCACTGCAGTCTACTAAACTACCACCACCCCCTGCCAGATTTTGATCCTGGGCAGGGCCAGGACACCCTGAGGAGCTGCACTGGGAGCAAAATGGAGGTCTGCAGTAGAATGAAGGAATTGACAGACATTGCTGCCCTCTCTTCAGTAAATGGAAATGATGTTCCATCAGTGAAACTGGATGGTTGGATACATGCCAGCTGAGTGCTTGCCGTCAAAATCACAGATCTTTCTTTATTCCTAAGAGATGTTGGTGTTACCATTATTGAATTACTTTAAGACCCCATAATGATTCCATGATGGTACTGGGAAAGTCTTCCCGGATAAGCCTGTGTCTTGATCCACTGTGCCAATCTGATCTTATCTACAAGAGGCCATCCCTCACATCTCCAGGAATTTCCCACCTGGAGTTGGCAACCCTATCTCCTTCCCAGCCAATCATCAACCTACCTTTATTTTCCCCTCACTCTTCAGCTTTCCACCCCACACACACCTGCAACCTCTCCCGTGTTCTGAAGCCCTGACTGCTACGTCACATTGGCTGTCATACGGGGCCCACCTCAGCAGCATATAAGAATACAGAGCCCACCATTTTCTCCAGGGGAACTGATCTCTGCCATCTGGAAAACAGAGGGATCTCCAGCCCTCACCTGAAGATTGGACACATTTTACCTCAGAACAGCAAACTGTTTAGAATGTTAGAGGCAAAAGCCAATCAAGACGCATATGCAAACGACCTCTGTGTTCCAAGGCAAAGGCCAATGAGGCTGCATATGCAAATAACCTCTGTGTTCTGACTGGCTATGGGGGGGGGGAGAGGAACAGCAAAATGTTTAGAATGTTGGAGGCAGGACTCAGGGAAAACAGCCAGAGGATAGGGAGACCCTCTGAATGACAGATCAGAGAGCGAACTGATTTTGGAGCATGTGGAATGTTCCAGAGAAGTGCCACCACCATTCGGCTTTTATTTATAAGGGAGATGACATTGCCTTGCCTTTAACAAATCCATAACTGAGGTTCTGAAAATTGATGGAAGGGATGTGGTAGGAAAGAAAAGCCTTTTGTGGTGTTGCTGTAAGAACATCCAAAATGTTTTGGGATGATGATGTTGACTATCAGGAGCAATGAGTGCATTCTTCTGCTCTAACTGTTTCTCTGAAGGACAAAGAACTGCTTCTAAATGACAAGTTCAAAACATGGGGAAATTAGCAAAATCCTTTCACTTAGTTCCTTTTTTTTAACTCCTGTCCTAACCTTCTGACTAGGATATAAGGACTCCGAGATTTGCATTCCATCATATATCTGACGAAGGAAGCTTTGACTCTTGAAAGCTTATACCCCCACCAACCCCATTGGTCTCTAAGGGGCTACTGCCCTCAAACCTAGCCTTTCACTCTATTGGAAAACTGCAGTAGTGATGGTAAATGGTTGTGATGGCAAAACCTTCTGCTAGAATGCAGGAAAGGAAAAACAGAAAACAATTTCAGAAGACGTTTGAATGGAAAGAACCTGGGAATCTTTTAATGGCACTCTGATGGTAATAATGCCTTCTAGATTTTTTTGTATTAATTGGCGTGATTCAGAGTGAGCTCAGTTGCCTTTTCGTGAACTAGAGCATATTTGTGACTCAGCAGACTGCTTTTGTGTACTAAGCACCACCAAGGCCCATTCTGCACTCGCAGTTTGCTGCAGAGAATCCCAGCAGTCAAGCCTTTTAAGCCTGACTTTGGATGGATTTGCCAGCTGTTCACACCATCCTTTTTTCCTCTGGTGTATTCTGTGCCTTTATTCTGCATCTACAACTAAGAATTGCAATTTTTCTTAACTGGAGTTGAAATGTCACTTGGGATGTGGGAGAGGGACTGTCTGGGCTGTGCCACCAGAGGCCTACTAGACCCAAGGAGCCTGGCTAGCAGTAGGTGAGGCTGGGCATACAACTCCCAGAAGCCCCTGGGAGGTTTTGGAGCCAAAATGGACCAATAGGAAAAGAGGAGGGCTTGGAATAAACGTTCTGGAGCAGCAGGAAGAGTTGTTATTTCTTCCAGAGGGCAGAGCCAGAAGAAAGGCTGCTGCTTTCTTTTCACCCATTTACTGTTATTATTCTGCACCTTGTTTGACCTCCTATAAAATAAACCTTTTTCTAGTTTCACTCTGCCTGGTCCTCACGCCTATTATTCAGCCTAAAGGGAGGTCTGAAGGTCTTGGGAGGGTACTCTGGGCCTTCTCAAGGGAACCTAAATCCAGAGTGGTGGCAGCGTCAGGTGACACCCCACCTGAGTCATGACAGGGACGTCCAATGATTTTTCAAATTTTAAAACTAGGAGACGCCATTTTAATGCTAGGCTTCCAGAGACTGCCAGAATGGTCCAGAGCCTGCTAGAATGGTCCCCCCCCCCCCAATTGTCCACCAAAGCTTTCCCATCCCAGTGTCTCTGTCTTTGCGTGTAATGTCAATTTCATTCCGTGCTGATGACCCCCCCCCTTTATTTTGTTTGTTTGTCCATCCCCATTCCGCTGCTTGCTCCTCCATGCCTGCTGCTGCTGCCTCCTGCCACCAACTTGGGAGGCTTCTTAGGCACCAACGACAACGTCCCCAACTTAAAAACCATCTCTTTTTTTGCTGTCATACGGTTTCTGTATGAGAGAAATGATGTTTTTTACATTATAATTTGGCATATGTATATTCCCTGGAATTTTACTTCATAAAATAAACTTTCATGAGATGAATAATTCTATAGAGTGGAAGCTCTGAGAACATTCTCCATTGGTAAGTATGTTCCAAGTAACATTACCACTACAGTAAGTATTCCATATAGCACCTTTGGCAAAAAGGGGGGGTTATTTACAGAGGGACAAATGAATATAGGGGTTTTCTCCCCATGTTCTAGCAGTTATCCTGTGGGATACTGCTTGGCTTTGTAAACAAGTTCTTAATTTCATGTTGAGAAAATCTCCTTTTCTCCTGCAGCTTTTTCTAACTAAATATAATAGATTTGAAGAACCTTGAATGGGTAAAGTGAATCAATAAAATAATTATATTGCAGTTTATGTTCTGACCTTGGTTTGTTTTACTCTGTCCAAGATCTCCCCCCCTCCCCCCCCATCCCACAGGAGTAATTATAAAATGGCCTTCCTGCTCTTTGTATTTTTGTTGGATGTCTTCTAAATACATTAATTGCATGTTACTTTGCCCTGGTTATAAAATGAAGGCTTTTATAACTCCCAAAGATGATTGAATTGTCTGATGGATTTTAAAATTAATTTTTTTCACATTAATGGCTCCATGCCAGTTTCCAAGGAGAAATGCTTTGATAAATTTCAGAAAATGAATTTGTTGATTTTTTTAAAACGTATTTTATACCTACTCTCCTGGGTAAGTTCTTTCCTATTAACAAGTCAATAGTGTGTTTCACTACAACTGTTATATTTTTAGAGTCCTGTGTGTAGGGCCTGCCCCAGTGATACAACCTGTCTTCCAAGGCCTCTTTGCATGGCATTAAGATCAGGAGCTGGTCTTGGGCATATGGAGTTGGAGCCAGACTCATTGGCAGTTTCCACTGATTTCCCTCATCCTGCTTAGGTTGCCCTCATGGCATTCCTCAGGACTGACTAATCTGTGAGCTGCAGCTGGAGGGGACAGGCAGGAAGGTCCCATTCCATTGATCGAAAAAAGTCTAGATCCGTCTACGCATATGCCTTCTTTACACACACCATCTGCACATTTTTTTGGATGAGGGGTCTCCTTAACTTATTAAAACATGTGGTTTATGTGGTCAGGGAGAGCCTACATTCATGTAAACATAGTGTCTCCTGGTTCATTTGTAATGATCAGTGTGCAGCTAAGGGAATGGAGGAGAACCTATGAGTGACTGAATGGCTTCTGACCTCATGCTCTCTTGGAATATAATATCTGAACTTTATTATTTTTTATTTTATTTCATTGTATTTATATCCTGCCCTTCCCGCGAACGGGCTTAGGGCGGCTTACACAAGGCACAAAGTGCATACAGTATATAAAATAGATAAAAACAGTTCCATCAGGATGCAACAGGATGAACATGCCTGTTGGACTTCTGAGTTAAGGTCAAACAGACTGAACAGCTCATAGATAATTTGAAAATGTTCATGCGGTTCACTCTTCCTTTCTGGTCTAATTATCCTTAACAGTTAGTATAGTAGTAATTTAAGAAAACCCTCTGACCAATTCCGCAAACGCAGTTGTTCCACCCTTGGTCTCCTGTTTCCCCCGGTTGTACTGCTCAATTTCCCACTATTTTGACCCGCATCTGCCCCCGATTTCCCCTGTGTCTACTTGATCCTTATTTTTTAGGATCAAGTAGATGTGGAGGAAATTGGGGGGAAATGCGGGAAACTGAGGAGCGCAACCTGGGGAAACGGCAGACCGAGGTGGAACAACGGTGGCTTCCAGCCACCAGGCCCGCTGATCTCCTCCCCCCCAGCTCTGCCACCAATTTCTTCCCCCCCCCCGGCTCT
>NW_015166427.1:82134-171401 GCF_001447785.1 Gekko japonicus
GACTTTCTTGCTCTCTCTTTCTCTTTTTCCCCCGTGAACCGAGGCCCGCGCGGCTTACATCCGCCGGGCCTCGGCAGTCTCTCTTCCCCTCCCTGACTTTCTTCCCCCTCCTCACCTGTCTCTCGCCGCCGCCGCTGTTGGGCCTCTCCGGCCGTTCGGTTCCTTTCCTGCGCATGGAAGCCTGGTAGGTCGCAGAGCGTTCCGTGCACATGCGCACGGAACGCTCTGGCACTTTTGGGGGGATTTAAACATCCCCCCCGAAAGTTTTTTCAACATTTAGCATTTTTGTGCACACGTGGGGACCGCCCCACATGTGCACAAACCTTTCCCTCCCCCCCAAGTGCCCCCGATGCCCAGATCTAAGGATCCGCACAGAGGGGGCCAGTTCAGTATTAGATATATAGATAGCAATATGCGTTGTAATAGAATACCTGCTTTTTTATACAACATTGAGCACTCTGGATACTAATTATAGTCATCTGAAACTATACAATGTAGTGCTAAGTCTAAGCTTTCTTTTATGTGCCCCTGTGGGTGGGGTGTCATTCAGCACACTTCTGACAATGTCCTGTCTGATTGTGTAACAGCTTTGTAGAATTGTGGCACGTATGTAAGAAGTGTAGTCCAACCTGGGAGAAATAGTGATGTTGGTGTATAAAAAGTTTGCCCTACATTGTGGTCCTTTTTTCTGTGGTATAGTTGTGTTTTTCCTCAGTGGGGTGTTTCCATGTGAACATGCCCTCAGTGGAACACAGATTGTTAGTATAGATGTAGAAGGCCAGTTTCCTATTGAGTTTTGTCTCTTGCCATCACTACATGATCGCAGTTTCAATATGGAACTGAATAATCTGAGGTGGTATTTCTGTCAAGATAGACTTGGAGGTTTCCCTGCAAACAACTTGGTAAAGGGAGAAATAATGATAGCACCGCAGGTGACTGCATGATCTATTATTTGAAGTGAGCTGTTAGGCAGCTCACTGTATATTATAGTTATGATGTGTATCTTTCTAAATTTTATGAAATCTTTTCCTTGTTTCTGTTTTATTTCTCTTGCATTGTTTTATGTGAAAGGTTTACAGGAGGATCAAAAAAACTACTGTTTTGTTCTCCTACTATCCTGCTCCAACTCTGTTTGCCCCCCCCCTCAGCTCTGGACATACTTTCCCCCCTTCCCATGTTCCACCCCCCCACCCCCCAGTCACTCACTCTCTCATACTTTCTTAGTCCCTATTCTCTTGCCATCTCCCAGCCGGGTCTTTCCAGCTTTCATCCACCTTCCTACCTCCAATAGCTCTTGCAGTTTCTTTCCCCACAATTCCTTCTGTTGTTGAGCACAATTTTCAGTCACCAGAGCAACCGTAGATGCTACCTAGAGTTTGTCTTTTTTCCATGATCTGTGCATACATAAATCTCAGGGGGTTAGGTAGGCCTGTGCAGCCTCCATGCCCTCTGGATTTTTATCTGCATGTGGGTGGTTATTCTTGTCTCCTAGATTTAGATATTAAAATATTTTAAAGAAATATGGCATTTAAGAAGCTCAACTTGGCCAGAATATTAATTTTCACACTTGGGGTCATAGCTTCATTTTAAATTATCTGTGATATGCTCTTGTACCTGTAGATAGACATGGGAAAGATTATTTGCTAGGTCAGCAACTTTTTTAAATTAGTGCAGAATTTCCGATTTCCCCAATGATAAATATTGTCAGTACTTGTTGAAAAACAGCAACACCATATGCATTGTCTGCAAACATTGATCACATATGACACTCCCTTGTTGGACTGTGCACAGACCTATGTATTTAAGAAAGTGTGAGATTATTAGGGTTGCCAAGTGTGAATTCAGCCGCAGCGGGGGACTCCCGGCTGGTGGCTGGAGCGCGCGCCGCATCCACATTGCCCGGAAGTGACGCGGGCACGCTGGGGGTGGGGCCACGACCATCCGAGGGAAAACCATAGAGTTTTCCCTCGGATGACCGTGGCCCTGCCCCCAGTGTGCCCGGCGTGCCTGCGTCACTTCCGGGCGACGTGCACATCGGGGTGGATTTCCCCCCGGGGCCCGATCCGCCGGCAGTGGGGAACGGGCCTCTGGGGCGGGGGTTTCCCCGCCCCCCGGGGGGACTTGGCAAGCCTAGAGATTATACACTGAAATTAGTCAGCAAGTCTTTAGAAGTATTAGTGTGGAGGATAGTTGGGCTTTTCCCATACTAAGTGGAATAGAGTTGGCAGGTGTTGACAGCCTAATCTGTTCTCTCACCTCTTGGTTGTATTGGTCTCTTAGTACTCAATTTATGGTCTGATTATAAATTTTGACCATGATTAAAATATGCTGTGAATGCCAGAGGACTAAGTTTTGCATATATACAAATGGCTCTGGATTGAATTTACACAATTTTTTGGCACTTCTTTAGAACCTTGGTTTCAACCTTTAAGAATCTACTCCTCTTTCTTCATGTTTTCTCTGGCTGATATTCTCCTCTTCCCTTTCCTTTTGTGTGCTGCTGTATAAGATTGTAAACTGACAAGCAGAATTCCTATAGCATGTTGTTATTTTTTTAGAGCCTGTACATACAAGATGCCAAGTGCTGTGTGCACTTGGGTCCTGAAGAAGAGCAGGCTGCTGGATATCTGTGGCACTGCGTGGAGGGTGGGGGAGTTGTTGTCATAGGGGGTCAAGTCTCAAATGTTTCTCTACATTTTAGGCTTTAGGCATTTAGTTACATAGAAGATGAATGTAGAAATTCATAGAGACTCTGGCTTTAACTATTCCGCAGCTTCTTCAATGCATAATATTTTGATCTATAGGAAGTGAAAACTGCCCTTTGATGAATGTTATCAAAATATCTGTATCTTAAATGTGCACTTAGAGCTTTGAAACGCATGGATCCTGCACTTAACTTCTACACCCTCATCTGCCTCCCCGGGTGCCAGCAGATTTTGAAAGCACCTTGGGCTTCCCCTTAGACTTCCCACAAGTTTCATGTGTTTCCCTTCCATAATGCAGATTTTCCATTACAAAAGGTTCTATTTACTTGCCAGACATCAAAGGAAGTTTCTTCTTGTCCAGAAACTGAGCAGATGTAACGTCTCTGCACTGAAGTGCAACAAAATAATGAGACATGGAATCAGCACAACACTTGGTGCATCAAACAGTGAAGAATGGAATGAAATACCTTTTGATGTGGAATTTTTAATTTTTTATTTCAAGCTTATTGAGAATATTATCTTACAGCTGTCCATTGCTTTTCTAATGCAGAAACATGTTTGCCTGCTCTTTGTTGATGGGGCATTCCAGTCATTTGCAAGAAGAGATTCTGCTTTTATTTTCTTTTAAAAATATGTTTTAACCATTTAAAGGTAGGAGAGAGTATCTCGAAAATGTGACTGCAATGTTTGGTCTTAAAACAGGGTTCCTTACATATACAGGCAAGTGTGGCTGTTCTGGACTTGAAGCCACCCCCTCCCTCATTAGAAGAGTCATCAACATTCACTGTGTGTGTGTGCACGCACACACACACACACACTCTAGGGTGAAAGAACTGCACAAACCTCAGCCACATTTATAATCTGAGATCCTCCAAAAACAGGGATGCAAGAAAAAAAAATCAAATCATCAACATACTCCCCCTCCAAAAGGATATTACTGAAGGAAGAATCATCATGGTTTACTTCAGGAATGTAAAATAATAAGGGTTTGTTGATGGCATGCTGAATTATGATTTGGGAATCTGGGGAGACAATCAGTTCCCCCCCCCCCATCAAGCATTTGATGTTTTTCATGAACCTGTTAACCCTTATCTCGTGAGCCTGACAAAGTTGAGCAGATTGGTTGTATTATTGAAAAGGGTAGTTACTACAGGAAGTTGCTTAAATGCTGAGCCCTGGATGTAAGCTCTGATATGGAACTGTTGAGCTCTTAGGTCATTTTGGTATGTGGAATTCCTCATCTTTGATACTAGTTCTAATTACATAAACATGGCTGGTAATTTATAATTTTCAAAGGATAATTTGTACACTAGTATGTGATCTGAAAATATATCACATTGTTCTACTGACAGCAATGCTATTTTGTTAATACTGTCTATCTGTCCGATTTTGATCTTAATTTTAGGCCGGAGCTTGCCAGGCCAGCTACCACTTTGTATCAGCATAATCTGACGGGAATCCTTGAAACGGCTGTCAGAGCAACTAATGCACGGTTTGATAACCCTGAGATCCTCAAGAGCTTAGATGTCAGACTTTTGGAAGTACTTCTGAGCAGTGTCAATGTCTTAGGAAAACACTTGTCTGAGTACCTCAAGCAAAAATGGATAAAATTAGTTTTGAGCATAGATGATACTGCCTTTGTATGCAGAACCAGTTTTTTAAGTTCAGTGTAATTATTATTTCACATCAAAAATGAGCTCTGACTCAGTCAATGTATGACTCAGTCAATGTATAACTTATTGTGTGAGCATAAAATTTAAAGTCATAGTAAAGTCCAATTGTGTGTAGGGATAGGCATGAACTGACTCACAAGCCAAAATTCGGCATGAACTTGGGCCAGTTCGGAGCCCTCAAACCAACGTTCAGGGCTGGCACATTCCCCGAACATTTACCAGACTTTTGTACAGTTTGGTTTGGCTGTTTGGGCCCATATGAACCTAACAGCGGAGCAGTGTGGGGTCCACCCATCAGTTGTTAGGTTTAAATGGCTGCAAGCCATTTCACTGGTCATTGTCTCGTCCCCCCCACTTTGAAGCAGGAGGAAGGAAAATGGACTGGTGAAATGGCTGATGGACGGACCCACCCCACTGTTAGGTTGGAATGGCTGCAAGGTTTCGGGGGGGCCCCACTCTGAAGCAGGGGGAAACAAAATGGATGGATTAATTGGCTGCCAGCCATTTAAGCCTTCCCAGGTGATCCCCCCATTTCTTCCAGCCGCAGCAAGCTGTGGGGAATCAAACTCGCTGGACTGGCTTGGTTTGGGTGGGGGCCTTTTGGCTCAGTTCGCGGTTCGGTTCAGGGGCTGCCCGAAACACTAAACCAAACTGTTTTTTTAGGTTCGTGTCCATCCCCAGTTGTATGTACTTAAGGCCACTGGTTCAGTTGTTGGAACACAGCCTAAAATTATAGTTCAGCTGTATTTGTATATGGGTCCATTTTACAGACGTGTTCAGATACTGCTCTATTCAGCCCAGTATTTAAGGAGGGTAAGATTTCTGGGGTTTATGTGTTCTCCCTGTTTACTGTCACAATTAATGAAATGTTGAAATGGAGATAAACCCAGAACTCTAGATGCAGGATCTTCGTTATATTGTATGCTGATAAAAGTGTTATGTCCTAATTTGAAGGTCACATTTTATGTCAGCAATGTATATGACTGATTCTCACTAAGAACCATAGGGAATGACTGAATTAAGTAGCATTTTATAAGGGTCATGGCTAATGGATGGATCATAGATTTACTTTAGAAAACAGCTAAATAACAATGGATACAATTGGTCTGAATTAATTCTCCCCCCCCCCCAAAAAAAAGGTGTCTCCTGGTGATACCGGCTGGGATGTTTTCAGCTCAGGCTATCATGTTGATGGACCAAGTGGAATGGCAAGGATATTTATTTCAGATTGTCAATTTCCAGCCCCTCCCCCACCAGCCGCTTAGTTCACTAACTACTTTGTTATTAAAATAGCCTTTGCACTTTTGGAAATGCGTGATTAAAGAGACTGTATGGCATCTTGGATGGTCCCCTTTGTATTAAGAGTACAGCCAAAATCTCAATTTCCCTAAATTATTAATGAGTGTTAAAATGCTACATTTTAAGACTTTCATTATTTGAAATAAATAATTCATTTGTTCTGTCGGAGATTTTAGAAAGTACTTAATAAATGGATTTTCATTTTCCTCCATTATTCTGCAACTGTAGCAACTAATTTGGGATAATTTGCCAGAACTATAAAATGTATTTTAGGGGAACCTATTTGTACTCTTTAAATCTGATACGTAGTATTCATTAAAACGGATGAGAAAATAGCAGCACTATTGTTCAAAATGCTTTACCTTATGTAAAGAATAGCAGTGCTTTCTGAACAGGATATCAAAAGAAATTTTGACCAGCAAGGTATTGCTATATATAGTTTGGTGAACAGGAGATAATATCTCCGTTTGGTAATTTGTTAATCCACTTTTCATGTTTTGCATTCCCTCCAGTAAATTGTAACTAGTTGCAGGCCTGTGTAACCAGTTTCTTTATGTTTCATCTTTGTAGTATTATTAATAGCAATTTGATAGTTTCATATTGAGAGTAACCTTTTGACATATAGAAAGGAACTGTACAGAACTGGCTTCCCAACGGTAGTGGAACTGTTTTATGTAATAATGTATTCTTTAATACACACACACATTCACTGTCCCTTTGTAATAAAAATGCAATTAACTAAGGGAGTAGCAGTAGTTCCTGTAGTGAAAGGGTAAAAAAAAATGAACCAATGTGGCTCAAGATGGGTAGCTAGGATAGTCTGTCTGTAGCAATAAAAAAGCTTAAGAGTCCAGTAGCACCTTAAAGACTAACAAAAATTTGTGGCAGGGTATATGTGCTTTTGTGAGTCACTGCTCACTTTTTCAGGTACAGCTAGAATGTGAGTCCATCTGTTCTATATATTGGAAAGTGGAGTGATTTCAGATGCCAAATGACATTAGCAGGCAAATGACAATAGAAGGTGTGACTGGGTTAGGTGTGATATGCAGAGAGGTAGTAGGCATGGAGAAATCAGCATCGGTAAATGAGACAGGAAACTTAGGTCTCCGTTCAGTTCAGGTGGATGCATTGTCTTTGAGCTTCGTTATCAGTTGCAATTCAGCAGTCCTTCTATCTAATCTCCCGTTGAAATTCCTTTGTATTGGCATTGTGTGGAATAAAGACCCAGTTCACTGAAGCACCTGCATTTGGACATTGTGGAGAAGTGGAGCCTGGGAGATGCTCAGTCCAATTCCATGTGGTAGAACAAGAGGGAGGTGGGAGAGTGCTGGAGACACAGCAGCAAATGGTGTTTGTCATAGATTAGAATATAAACACATTTGGTTGTGTTGTCCGAATGCTTCTCCAGGTCCCCATCTGGAAGGACAGCTTCTCAGGACTGTAGTAAAGATGAATCTGATGTGAAAAATTGAAGAGTGGGTTTATATCCAAATAATTTACTGGTTAGTCATGAAGAAAATACAGAATAATTGCTTTGGAAGGAGGGATTTAGCTAGCAATTAAAGGGCAAGTATCGGGATAGGATTTTTCTTTTCCTAGCTATTCTTCTAAGAAAAAGAAGGAGGCAAAGTTCAGTAACATTCACAAACACTCACTTCCTTTTCTCAGATTAATGTGGCTATCAGGTTGATTACATCCCAAATATGTACCTAATTTTAACAAGTGTTTGTTTTTAATTTACAGTTATTCAAAGAAGAGTAATAATATAATATAATGGAAAAGTTATGATCCAGTAGGTTTCAAAACACTGATGACTTTGAGAGAAAAGAGAACATCGCTGTACTTGCACGTGAGATTGATGTTGGCAGCTACAACTCAGGCATATGCCATAATGTAAAGCCGTTATAGTGAATGGCCTGGAAGCCACGTGTGGCTCTTTGATGTGCCATCTGTGGCTCTTCTGAGCACCATTTCCCATGAAACCTGCTCCATGATGGGATAATTGCATTATTACTATAGGCTTGAGACGAAAGAGTTTTATTTTTACAACACAACTTGTCCATGACAATTATATCAAGGTTGTGGAGATATAGGAGTTCTGTGTCTGAGTCTGTGTCAACATATGAAGTGATTTGCCATGATGGTATAGTGAACATATGAAGCTGCCTTATACTAAATCAGACCCTTGGCCCTTCAAGGTCAGTATTGTCTACGGAGACTGGAAACAGCTCTCCAGTCGATATCTTAGGAATCAGTGAACTTAAGTGGACAGGAATGGGCGAATTTAACTCAGAAGACCATTATATCTACTACTGTGGCCAGGAATCTCGTAGAAAAAATGGTGTGGCCTTTATAGTCAACAAGAGAGTGCAAAAGTCAGTACTGGGATACAATCTCAAAAATGACAGAATGATTTCTGTCCGATTCCAAGGCAAACCATTCAACATCACAGTAATCCAAGTCTATGCCCCAACCACTGATGCAGAAGAGGCTGAAGTGGACCGGTTCTATGAAGACCTACAACACCTTATAGAACTAACACCAAAAAATGATGTCTTCATCATCATAGGGGACTGGAATGCTAAAGTAGGAAGTCAAAAGGTAACCGGAATAACAGACAAGTTTGGCCTTGGAAAGCAAAATGAAGCAGGGCAAAGGTTAACAGAGTTTTGTCAAGAGAACACACTGGTCATAGCGAACACCCTTTTCCAACAACCTAAGAGGCGACTCTACACATGGACATCACCAGATGGGCAACACCGCAATCAGATTGACTATATAATTTGCAGTCAAAGATGGAGAAGCTCTATCCAGTCAGTAAAAACAAGACCTGGAGCTGACTGTGGTTCAGATCATGAGCTACTCATTGCAAAATTCAGACTTAAACTGAAGAAAATCGGGAAAACCACGAGGCCATTCAGGTTTAACCTAGATCGCATCCCTGATGAATATACAGTAGAGGTGAAGAATAGATTCAAGGGTCTGGATTTGATAGATAGAGTGCCTGAAGAACTATGGACAGAGGTTCGTGACATTGTACAGGAAGCAGCAATCACCACCATCCCAAAGAAAAAGAAATGCAAGAAAGCAAAGTGGCTTTCTGATGAGGCTTTACAAATAGCAGAGGAAAGAAGGAAAGCGAAAGGCAAAGGCGAAAAGGAAAGATTTACCCAACTGAACGCAGATTTCCAGAGAACAGCAAGGAGAGATAAGGAGGCCTTCCTGAATGAACAGTGCAAAGTAATAGAAGAAAACAATAGAATGGGAAGGACTAGAGATCTCTTCAAGAAAATTGGAGAAATCAAGGGAGCGTTCCATGCAAAGCTGGCCATGATAAAGGACAAAAACGGTAGGGACCTAACAGAAGCAGAAGAGATTAGGAAAAGATGGCAAGAATACACAGAAGAACTATACAAGAAAGACCTCGATGTCCTTGACAACCACGACGGTATAATCACTGACCTCGAGCCAGACATCCTGGAATGTGAAGTTAAATGGGCCTTAGAAAGCATTACTAACAACAAAGCTAGTGGAGGTGATGGTATCCCAGCTGAGCTATTCAAAGTCTTAGAAGATGATGCTGTTAAAGTGCTGCACTCCATTTGCCAGCAAATTTGGAAAACGCAACAGTGGCCACAGGATTGGAAAAGATCAGTATACATTCCAATCCCAAAGAAGGGCAACGCCAAGGAATGTTCAAACTATCGCACAATTGCACTCATATCACACGCTAGCAAGGTCATGCTCAAGATCCTACAAGCTAGGCTTCAACAGTACGTGGATAGAGAACTACCAGAAGTACAAGCTGGGTTTCGAAGAGGTAGAGGAACGAGAGATCATATTGCCAACATTCGCTGGATTATGGAGAAAGCAAGAGAGTACCAGAAAAATATCTACTTCTGCTTCATTGACTATGCTAAAGCCTTTGACTGTGTGGATCACAACAAACTATGGCAGGTCCTTAAAGAGATGGGAGTACCAGACCACCTCACATGTCTCTTGAGAAACCTGTATAAGGGCCAAGAAGCGACAGTTAGAACCGGATACGGAACAACTGATTGGTTCAGCATAGGAAAAGGAGTACGACAAGGATGTATACTGTCACCTTGCTTATTTAATATATATGCAGAGTACATCATGCGAAATGCTGGCCTGGATGAATCACAAGCGGGAATTAAGATTGCTGGGGAAAAGATCAACAACCTCAGATATGCAGATGATACCACTCTAATGGCTGAAAGTGAAGAGGATCTAAAGAGCCTCTTGCTCAGAGTAAAAGAGGAGAGCGCAAAAGTGGGCTTGAAAGCTCAACATCAAAAAACTGAGATCATGGCATCCGGCCCCATCACTCCTTGGCAAATAGAAGGGGAAGTCGTGGAAGTAGTGACAGACTTCACGTTCCTGGGATCCCAGATCACCGCAGACTGTGACTGCAGCCATGAAATTAAAAGACGCCTGCTCCTTGGGAGGAAAGCGATGGCGAACCTAAACAGCATGATAAAAAGTAGAGACATCACCCTGCCAACAAAAGTCCGCATGGTCAAAGCAATGGTATTCCCAGTAGTCATGTATGGCTGCGAGAGTTGGACTATAAGGAAGGCCGAGCGCCGAAGAATAGATTCTTTTGAACTATGGTGCTGGAGAAGACTCTTGAGAGTCCCTTGGACTGCAAAAAGATCAAATCAGTCAATCCTCAAAGAAATCAACCCTGACTGTTCCCTGGAAGGCCAGATAATGAAACTGAAGCTCAAATACTTTGGCCACCCAATGAGAAGGGAGCACTCCCTGGAGAAGACCCTGATGCTGGGAAAGATTGAAGGTCAAAGAAGACGGGGACGGCAAAGGATGAGATGGTTAGACAGTGTCATCGATGCAACGAACATGAAATTGAGCCAACTTCAGAGGACGGTGGAAGACAGGAGGGCCTGGCGGGAGATGATCCATGGGGTCGCGAAGAGTCGGACTCGACTGTGCGACTGAACAACAACAAGAGCCTGGGTTGAGTTTTCCTTGTAACTCCCTTAACTTTTTTAAACCTGGTAAGAGGAGAGAAGGCCATGTGGAAGATTCCAGCCATGGTTTGAAGAAAAGTCTCAGGGAACATAGGCTTTAGATGCTGTGAGCATATGTAACTGTCCATGAAGCCAATGGCAGCTACAGATGCTACTCTGTACATTCATGACAGCATCCAGGGCCCTGCAGTGACTAATACTGCCTGAAGCACTTTGTGCTTCGTGCTGTCATCTTGGTAAGCTTACTTAAAAAGAAAAGAAGGGATGTGGATTTGGTTGCCCCTGATTGCCATAGTGGGAGTGTGATGGCATAGTTTAAATTACAAGCATTTTTTTTTCTTAAGTGGATCCATTTGGAATCTGACTTGCGGGTAGGCTGGATACCTATCACAATTTCCCCACCTGAAAATATCACCTCGCACTGTGGATGTAAGGAGCTACTTTATATGGAGTCAGATCAGTGATCCGTTAGCCTAACACTATCAGTTCTGACTGGCAGTGACTTACTAGTGTGTCTTGTGCCGAAGTATGGATATTGGAGGACTGGACCTTTGTATATGCAAAAGATATTCTGTACTAATGGTGTATTTTTTCCAGTCATTTGGCACAAAGATTCTGGAAAATGGCTTCCAATTTTTTTCTGCAGTGTTTTGTATGCTTGTATTGACTCACTATAAATTCTAATATTGTTACACTGGATCTTGCTTAAACCTTTGTGTTGGAAATCTCTTAACTCATTTGGAAATACCTGTTAGTTCTCTTGCATATCTGAGTGATCTGGATACATTCTGCTGGAAATGATGTTTCAGCTGACAGTTGAAGAAATTAAAGGTGAACAGACTCTGCTAGTGAAATTGATCATATTTCAAGTATGTATGTGTTTAACTTCTTGTGGAGGGCAAAACAAATGGAATATATTCTCACAGACATATGGAAACGACTTACGTGCGATGCAAAGCTTCTAAAAAATATGCCAGGTCAGTGAGTAATCTCAAGGGATAAATTGTTCAAGCCATTGTATTCAGTCTCTTGTTTGCAGGACAAAAAAAAAAATCCCATCTTGCTAACTGAACATTAAGAATAGTATAGCTCTTGAGCAGATCAACTGTCACTCTCTCGTAACTCAGGAAAGAGAAGAGAACTTAATGAAAGAACTCCTAGGATAGTTCTGTAGAATATTGCCCTTTCTTTCTGTCTCCTGGTCATAATTCTCTGAATGGATGTGTTATCTGGAAGTTTTTCTTTGTTTTGTTTTTGTTTTTTTGGTATATGGCTGTGAACTGTCAGTTGAGGTTAAGGCTTACTTTTTGCCTGACCAGCACCACCACTGAGGCCAGGACAATCACTGATATTGGCAAGGGAGGAGGGTAGTTCCATTCACTCTCCTCCTTTGAGGCTTACATCTGACTTTATGCCCACATTAACTGCCTTCAGGCCAGCTGACTATGGAAAGATATGTGTCTCAGGTCTACTCCCATATTGATCTGTCCCTGGCTTGTCTGCACGGTTCAGGGAAGTACTTGGTCTTTCTCCTGGTTGCAGTACTGAGGCCGAGGGAGCCAGAACTGCCATTGACCTTGACCAGGGAGAAAGGCAATTAAATCAAGATTGTTTTAATGTTTGATAATTGTAGGTATTGGGGGGCATTGTCTTCTGGAAAATAGTATAAAAATATCATAAATGAGCTATTTTAGCCACTACTGTTCTAGCGGTTAACTTTATCATAATAAGGCAAATAGAAACTTAAGTAAGGTAGTGTGTAACTTTTTTTAATTGAAAATCCTCAGTCTTCCATTGCTGACATATATAATAATAATTAATATGATTGTATGGTGTTGTGTTGACATATATAACCTTTATGTAAGGAATGAATGCTAAGCTTCTGACTTGGTGAATAGTACCAAATTCGCTCTTATTTTTCATTTATATACTTTTGGTTTCTATAACTTTTTGAGGTTCTCTGCTGAATTGTGTGCAGTTTTTCTATATTTTTTCTTGAACTCTAGTTATAATCTTCCTAGTGCTGAGTTGAGTATTTCTCCCTACATCTTGGGAATGATATTTTTGTTGCTGTAATGTAAAATGGCAATGGACTTCTGTGCCACTGTGCCATCCTGTCGGAATGGTGGGGTGTACCAATCTCTGTATTCTGTTTAGTACATAAACACCATGTTTCTCTTCTCCCTCAAATCTTGGCGGGGCCACTTCTCATATTGCGTTTATAGCATGGTCTTTTAAGTTGCAAATGTAAAAGCATAATATGCACTCAACAGATACATTTCCTTTCACATTCATCATATAGATACGTGCATGATGGCATCGTTCCCCATTACTTGTAAATTTCCTTGGTTGTTGAGGCAAGGAAGTCTTACTCCGTATACTAAATTTGCTTTAGTTCTGTAGAGTTCTTGTAGCATAGTGGGAAAGAACTAGGGAGACCAACTGGCTTACCTGCTCCCTATCCCCTTCTCATTATTTCTCCTTTTCCACCTGAGTAGATAATTAAGAATATTTGCTTTTATGGAAAACTGCAGTTGTATCTAAAATGCAAGTTATGTTTTATTCTCTTTTTGAACTCTAGATTAAACCAGGGTTTGATATCCTTATCTGGTTGGAAGAAAGCAAGCTACAATCTGTAGTTTCAGTGTAAAGACATGTTATGGGTGCTCAGTGAATCTGCGTGGTTTGTGTTAACTGTCCATATGTCGGAGAAGGAAGGGAGATGGAGTAAGTGAGTCAGAGGATCTCCTCCAGGTCCATTCTTGCAGCAACTATCAATGGTTATTTATTTATTTGATTTTTAGCCTGCCCTCCCCCGTGTGGCAGGGTTCAGGGTAGGTAACAATATTCATAAAAACAATCCGATCTGTAAGTTAAAATATTAACAGTTCTATGGTACAACAATAACACAGATGGCGTACAAAAGAGCGCAGCTTGGCACTCCTGATCCTGGGAGGGAATAAATATCCTAATTTGGTCTGGTAGAAGGAGCAAGGGAAGAGGGGGAAAAAGGGAAGAGAAGGATGAAAAAAGACAAAGGAGAAGGAGGAGGGGAAGGGAGGCCAACTCAGAATAGAAAGCATTGTAGTCCTCAACCGTAGGCCTGGTGGAACAGCAAATATGGTCCAAATATGGTAAGCGCTGAGCTGAGTGCAAGGGGTGATGGGAAATGGAGCTGGAGCTCATTGTGGATTGTTGATCCATTATTTGTCATTATGCCTAAACTGTGCCTAAGAACTGCAGTGATCCTGTTCAAATCTGTCCTCAGCCATGAGCTAAGAAAACTGCATAATGGCATAATGGTTAGAGGGTTAGAGTGTTGGTCTAGGACTGGGCTGCTGAAATCCCCATTGGCCATGAAACTTATTGGATGATCCTGGGACAGTTACTCTTTCTTTCTTTCTTTTTGTAGAAAAAGCCCAGCAGGAACTCATTAGCATGATAGACCACACCCAACAGCAGAAACTCACTAGCATATTAGGCCACACCCCTGATGATGCAGCTCATTAGCATATTAGGCCACACCCCCATGTTACCAGAAGTGAGGTCATCTAGCCACACCCACCTTTTGCTTCTTATTCTGTTTACCCTGTTTGTTGTCAAAACCCAGGGCTTTTTTTGTAGCAGGAACTCCTTTGCATGTTAGGCCACACACCCCTAATGTAGCCAATCCTAATGAGTTTCTGCTGTTGGGTGTGGCCTGTTATGCTAATGAGTTCCTGCTGGGCGTGGCCAACTCAGGAGCCAGCCAGAACTCCGTTCCTGTGCGTTCCTGCCCAAAAATAGCCCTGCTCTTTCCAGACTAACCTTCCTCTCCAGGTTGTTGTGAGGATAAAACAGATAGGGGGGAATACCATGTATGGTGCCTGAGCTTTTGGGGACTGTTGGGATAAAAAAAATTATTAAGTAAATGAATAAGCTTTCTCTGCCCTCTGTAATATGGGAATAATACTTGCCTGAATTAGAAGGCTGACCCCTCCCCTGACCAATTCCTCTCTTAGGACTAGGTACTCTTCAGCATTGTCCCACAGGAATGAAATCGATTTCTAGGGGATATGTGCTGGGCTCTGTCTTTGTTGGCCTGCAAGACAGTCCTGTTTCAAAGGGCTTTCAGTTAATGTTGAAGTTTTGTTGGAGACAAGGGCTTGTTCTAGAGGACAATTTGTTGTCCATTTATTTGGTGATAGCAGCAGTCAGAGAGAGGAAGTGAGATGTTGGGAGGAAGAAGGGCAACCCAAGCCTAGGATTCTGCAAAAAATTGCTGGTTCCCATTTTCTGGTCTGGTGGACCAAGAGTTGGTAGAACAGCTGTAGTCTCCTCCCTTTCAGGCTGTCAGTTCATTACGATTCCTTGTTTCCTCTTCCCATGGCAGGACAGCTTTTAAGTATGGTTCTGAGTGGTGTGGATAGGTGAGCTGCATCCAATAATTCCTCCTAATAATGTTCTGTTACAGAGTGAGTGTATTTTCTTAAATGACAACAGTTGCACCGCGAAAGTCTTTAATCACAGAGGAGTTACAAAGACTGTAAGGATAGTGAAATTTTTGAGACGGCCTTGAGGGGGCAATAGAGCATTACAGATGGTTGCTGACCAGTGCATTTCTGGCACCCAAAGGCTCACAGCAGTGTTTGGAATAGAACCTAGTTTTGCTGTCTAACTTTACCAAATTGTTGAAGGTGGGTAGCCCTGTTGGTCTGAAGCAATAGAACAAAGTTGGAGTCCAGTGGTGCCTTTAAGACAGAAACAGTTTAATTCTGGGTATAAGCTTTTGTGTGCATGCACACTTCATCGAATGAAGTATGCATGCACGTGAAAGCTAATAACCAGAATTAAACCTTGTTGATCTTAAAGGTGCCGCTGGACTCAAACTTTGTTTTACCAAATAGTGTTGTCATTGCTTTTTGGGATGCAAAACTGAGTTCCCAACCCAGAATTGACAATCCTGCTTTCAGGTCCGATTAGTCTGTTCTGAATGGGGAGAAAAGAGGGTGGAACCTTCTTGTCTCCATCACAGGGAGTTCAGATTGTCTCTGGGAATTCATTCCCACATTTCATGTCCCTTGGCTTATTCATTTATAACTTAGTGGTTACTTCCATTAATACCTGTTATATATCGGGTGTTTGGACAGAATGTGTGGCATATGTTGTACAGGCAGGGCCAGCCCATCATAGACAATTTTTACGCAGCAGCCTAGAGTGGCCCCTTAAGAGGGGGTGCCCCCCTGCCTGCCCCCGCCCCTCCCTCGCATAAACCTTTCTGGGAGGGCGACCCACTTGCCCAAGGGGAGCTGAGAGATGCTCCCCCCCCTGGGCACGCCCCAGCAGCAGAGGCCGGCTCTAACCCGTTCCGGATCGCTCTGCAAGCCATGCCGCACTGCGCCATGGGGTAAGTCAGTCCAAACCTCTCCGGGGCCGAAGCGCAGCCACAATCCTGCCCTCCCCCAGCCAGCGATTGGGGGCCACCAGCGTGCCCCCCATTTCGCCCGCCCTTTGCCTCCTTCACCCCCCCTTTCCCTGATTGGCAAACCAAGCATCGCAGAACTTTTAAGCTTCCTCCTGCTGCACTCCTCGGTGCCTGTTTACTCGTAAGGAGCGAGCCCTGCTGACGTCAATGGCTCCAAAGGTGAAGCAGCATGCCCGGGATATTGCACCAGGTCAGATTTTTATTCGGGACAGTGGTTGCAGATTGCAGCCTGCCTTGGAGAGGGGCCCATGGGGCCCGAGGACCCTGGCGAGCCGTGCTCTCTGGAGCAGAAAAGGGCTTGATTTTCCATTGTGTCAAATGCTGTGTAAACTTAGATACAAAGAACAGCCAAGTTTTCCAGTTTTGTGAAACAAAGGAACATAGATGCTCAGGTGGAAATTCTTCCGTTAAATTTACCTTAAGTGGTATCTGACTCTGACATATATGTAAGTAAGTAAATAAGTTTATTAAGAACAGTCATAAGACCAGCAAAATAGACCAAAATAGTACAGCACAGAATCTACAACATAGGATCCTTATGGCCTTAATTACTAAAATACCAAACCGGTCAATTCCATCATAACTGGCTCGAGTTACAATACATTCTGCGCTTTTTGATTACCAAGTAACAATATTTAGCAACATTGCGTGTGACAGAATCATAAGTATCGGCCAATAAAAACTTCATCAAACAATCCTCATCATATGTAAGATAATGAGCCAGGGGGTTAAAACGTGAGAGAAGGGGTGTCAGCAACTGCTGTCTCTCTTCATCATACAAGGGGCAATGAAGTATTATATGGGAGGCAGACTCCACCTGTTCTAACAAACAGGAGCAAATTCTCTGATGCATGGGGGTCCGGGTATATCTACCATAAAGTACTGCTGAGGGTAAAACATCGAGCCGTGCTCTAGTAAATGCCCATCTATAGTTAGAGTTTTTTATGAGCCCAAGGTAAGATGCAGCATTTAAACCTGGTCCCATCTTTAATCTCTTATAATAGGAAGGCAGGGCTGCATAGTCGTTTTGTGCTTCAATATCCTTAAATCTTTGGTGTATTAGGTTCTTTGCATACTGCAGACCTCCTTCTAACAAATTTTCAGGATCTAATCCAATTAGTTTCAATTTATCTACTACTCTAAGAGCCCATTGGGGATATGGTATTGATGACAAAAGATCAGGAATAAGTCCCACCGGATTCAGATGGGACTTAACCCAATAATTACTCCTCTGTATCCAAATATTCAATGTTACAGTAGATAACCCTGCTTCTTGTCTTAAGCTCGAATTTGCAGTACCATTAGGGACGTTGAAAAGTGCTCTAAGAAATTTCGATTGTACTAGCTCTAGATCTTTAAATGTACTCTCTGCTAGTATCTGTGTTCCATATATCATTTGTGGAAGGGCTTTGCTCAAGAATAATTTAAGAGCTGCCGGAGATATTGCTAAAGGATTTGTGGAGAGACAAGGAAAACTAAAAATAACAGTAAGGAAAAAACGTTTGCTGAACTTACTTAAGAGAAAAGGGAAGAGACAAACAAGAGGGAAAAAAGTAAAGAAAGGAGTAAAGAAATTCTGCATACATTAAAACAGGGATTTTTCTTCCCATGCCCAAGGTGGGTGCTGAAATATCAATTTCATGCAGGCAAGTTATCAAGCAATTAACATACAAATTAAATAAAAGAGGAGCAAGAAGGCAACCCTGTCTGACACCTTTTTGGGCTTGAATAGGTCTTGATAGCTTACCATCAGCAGCGTAACGTATTTGCAAGGATGTATTTTTATATAAATTAGCCATCAACAACAGTAATCTCTTATCTATAGTTGACTGCTCCAGTTTAGCCCATAGCCTTTCTCTCGCAACCGAGTCAAAGGCCGCTTTCAGATCGATAAATGCAGCGTATAGTACTCCCTTATGGTTATGCGTGTATTTCTGTACTAAATAATCAAGGACCAAACAATGATCTAAGGTAGAACGACCTTTTATGAACCCCCCCTGTTCAATTTTAAGTATTTTTTCCTGTTCTAACCAACTGCATAGTTTCAGACACAAATGTTTGGTGTAAAGTTTGCATATAATGTTAATCAAGCTAATGGGTCTATAATTATTGGGATCCGCTCTGTTGTTTTTCTTGAATATCGGGATTATTATAGCCAACCCCCATTCCTCTGGGATTTGTCCTGTCAGATCAATATATGTGAAGAGGTTGGCCAAAATCGGGATCCACCAGGTAGAATTAGCTTTCAATAGCTCTGCTGTAATGTAATCACTACCTGGGGCTTTTCCACTTTTGAGATGTTTAATATAAAATTCCACCTCCTTAGTTGACACTGGATCCCAGGTCTGACATATATGACATTTTAGTTATTTTAAGAAATCTAATTGTATCATCCTTTTATTAAGTGACCATTACATGATTTCTGAATTGCATTTGTATGCACATTGTAGTACCTGTATGTTCTGCCTGCCCCCCACCGGCAGGGCTAATAGCAGTTTTGGGGTGAGCAGGGATTTTAAATTCAGGAAAAGAATTAAGACCCACTCTTTTCTTAACATGAACCAAATTCAGTGTCTCTTCTCCTTTCCCCTCCCAGCTGCTATTATCTTCAAATTATGATATGTAATTTTGTCCTTTCCCTCAGTACAATTTCCTTTCTGTTTTTATATCAATAAAAATTGAGTCTAAGGAAACCAAAGCTACCACCTTTCTTACTGTATTTCCTGATGCACACCCTGTGCTATAGTTGCTGCACTTTATTAGACCTAATAAAAGCAGCAGACAAAAAAGTTAATGTTTCAGTGCTGGGAAAGAGAGTTTTATTATTCATCATGAGTTTGCCTTGTGTGTGTGTGTGTGTTTATGTTTTGGCTTGTATTTGTTAACTTCATTTAGTGACTGTTTGTTGAGGGCTTCCTTTATGCATATTTTGAATATTTTTACTGGGATGGAGCCACTTAAGTTGCAGAAAGGCTTCAAAGTTTGCTGAGTGGCTCAATCCACCAGACTGTATGCAAGATTAATTCCTTATTATACAACATTTGTCTGTAGTGTAATGGCCATCTTTTGAAGTTGTGACAACAGCTTTGATCGTAAGTGTTGCTTCCCCTCTTGGTCATAATGGAGGCATTCCTCCACTCCACTTTCCTCTGGCGCCAGGTGCTTTTTCGGCTCATTGAAAGACTCTGGAGGGATGTGCTCTCCAGCGGAGGATTGCCTCCATGGCAGGAAAAGCTGCAGCACAAGCAGAACCAAGCCTTGGGATTTAAGCTAAATACAGAGCATCAAGCATTTCATCAGACTTCAGGTCTTAACAAAACTGTACTTCAGGAAGTATAAAGGACTTGAGTTGTGTTTTAACATGACTGCCTAGGTATAGGCAGCTCATATTTCAAGGATCTTGTGAGGATATGCAGGAACTAGTTAACTATTCTTCCAGTTCATGCAATAGGGTTATACTGCTGAAGACCATATGAATCACTGGTATTTTGCTTCAGCATCCTTGGACCAGCTAATATTTACTGCTATGTTAAATAAACTTTGTTGACTGGAGAAAGTGGTAGGATTCAGAATAAGGAGATCTGAAATAGCATTTAAAAATTCATTTCACTGAGAAGTTGGAACTCGACATTAACAAGGAAATGACTATGTCTATAGTAGCTATAGTTCTGGGACCACATGTACAAGTGCTCTGCTGTCTGTCCTACATTTGTAATCTTCTAGATTTGTAAAGACCTCAGTTGCTCTCATGTTTATGCTCATAAGAACATAAGAACAAAAGAGAAGCCAATGTTGGATCAGACCAATGGCCCATCCAGTCCAACACTCTGTCACACAGTGGCCAAAAATACCAGGTGCCATCAGGAGGTCCAGCAGTGGGGCCAGGACACTAGAAGCCCTCCCACTGTTACCCCCCCCCCAAGCACCAAGAATACAGTGCATCACTTTCCCCAGACCAAGAGTTCCTATCTATACCTTGTGGCTAATATCCACTGATTGACCTCTGTTCCATATGTTTATTTAATTCCCTCTTGAAGCTGTCCATGCTTGTAGCTGCCACAACCTCCTGTGGCAGTAAATTCCATGTGTTAATTACTCTTTGGATGCTCAACAGAGGTACGTAAGTGGAATCTCTTTATTAACTGAATATTGGCAAGTTGTGACTTCTGGTGGATTTCAGGACCAGAAGAGTTTCACCTTCTGTTAGCTGCTGTGTTTGAGTGAGGGCATATTTGAGCTTGAGCTAGGCCACATTTGGAGGATGTTGTACTGGGTCATTAGGGATCAGGGCATTGTTGGGTGCCATTCTCAATTGTCAAAAGCTGCTTGACTCTCAAAGCAAAGCAGCCACTGAAAAATTGAAATGGGAACAATGACACTGTACTGTGTCCCCATCTCTACCCTAGCAAACGTAGGGTTGCTGAACATCTTGTGAGACTTCACTTAATGTTTGAAGTGTGAAATGTTTAATATTTGCAATGTGTTTGTATGATGATTGGAGTGTCCCAAAAACAAAGACAAAGAGGCAACTAGATGAAAAACGGAATGGAAAATGATTGTGTTGTAATTTATAATTACCTGCCAAGATTTCTTAATCTTTATGGGATCAGAAGTACAAACCCCTGCCAGAAAGTAGAAATGTTTTAAACTTACAGGGCTTCTAGCCATATTAATGAAGGAACTTTTCTGTTCTTCAGTTTAGCACTGACTGAAAAAAGTCTAGCCCTGACTGAGGTCTGGGAAGGTTGTCAAGGAGGAGTGGGAGGATCAGTGAAGACCCCATTTGGGCCAGAAAAAGGGGTAGATCTTCTAGTTAGAACAATGATTCCCTACCCAGCTGGAAAGGGAAATAGCTCAAAGAGTGTAGTGATTCCTGGTGTGTTTAGAGAGAAGGATTTTAGGGTACTCGGTTGTATATCCCTGCCTTCTGAAACCTGAAGAGTCAGATAAACTCAAGAAAGTATACTGGAGTGTTTAGAAAACACTAAAAGAAAAGTCTCTCATCTCAAAGATTTTAAGACTTTGTGTAAAGCTTTAAACTCTCACATGATGGAAGTATATGAACTGGAGTTTATGATATACTGTTACCTCAGAGTTATATTTTATTCAGCTGTGACATTTTATCCGTGATTTCACCTGACCTTTTCTCCTCTACGTTGAATAAAATATCTTGTTTATCTTTGAACTCTCTTCTGCCATTTTCAGAAGTTTAAGTTAAAGAGGGTGATCTTGTCTCTTCCCTCAAGCTCCTGGGCTGAGCCAGCATCAGAATATAATATCGTGATAGGGTGGAACAGCTATAAACCTTCACAAAAGAAGAAAATAGATAAAGGGGCTAATCAGCCAGAAAGGGAGAAAAAACAGAGAGAAAATCCTATTTCTGAGTGAGGGAATGGGGCTAGGTTGTCATACCAGCATATCTAATTCTCAACAGAGCCCCATTTGTGGATAATTCCAGAGACTTGAAGCCATGAACAGACAGGACAGATCTTTCTTCCGACCTAAGAAAATCCCCAAGTTTTCAGAAAAATCCAAAATCTTAAAAACCAACCAGCCCTCCCCCCAAATAATAGAAGCAGTGCCTGTACCTTTAAGAAATGAGTGCCTTCTGAGACCTCAGTAGCCATTGTAGAGATTGCTGGGAAACCACAACGATATTGCCAGCCCTCAAACTTGCTTTCTGTCAGTAAAAGGTAGGACAGAAGGGCCCCTTTGGGCCTCCCAGTCTACCTCTGATCCTGTCTTTCCTGCCCTGGACGAAGGACTCTTTGAGACAAGGCCCAGCTGCAACCACCAGGTAACACTCTACCATGCCAGTTGTATGATACACCCAGGAGCAGCAGTAGCTGACCAACAACTTGGTGCCACACAACTTGTGGGTCTTGGCTGGGCCTGGCAATGGCCACCACACAACTCACCTGAGCGATTGCCTACTATGTGACTTTTGCAACTTGGCTGTACTTTTCCCAAGGGAGAGGCTGCCAAGGAGAGACAAAGATAGAAAGCTGAGAGCCAGTGTGGTGAAGCAGTCAGAATTTCAGGCTGGGATCTGGGAGACTCAGGTTAAAATCCCTATTCTGCCATGACACCTTGGGCTGCCAGTCACTCTTTCTCAGCCCAATCTATCTCTCAGGGTTTTGCAACATTTTCTGGATAGTATGGGACTTGGAGGAAGAGCAATACCAGTAAAGTATGGTCTGCTGCATAATTGTTTCATGGGGAAATAATGTGACATCCCTTCTTAACAGGAATAATCAAACACCTCACATAATATTTCCTCAAACATAGAATGGCCTCCATTTATTTAGAAGAAGAAGAAGAAAAGAGATTGGTTTTATACCCCGCCCTTCACTACCCAAAGGAGTCTCAGAGCGGCGTACAATCTCCTTTCCCTTCCCCTCCCCACAACAGACACCCTGTGTGGTAGTTGGGGCTCAGAGAGCTCTGACTGAAACTGCTCTTTTTCAAGAACAGCTGTGCCAGAACTATGGCTTGCCCAAGGTCATCCAGCAGGTGCAAGTGGAGGAGTGGGGAATCAAACCCGGTTCTCCCAGAGTAGAGTCCGTGCGCTTAACCACTACACCAAACTGGCTATAAGATGTATATGCCAGCTCTCCAGAGAATCTGCTTGAAAGGATATTTGAAGTAAAACAAAATACTAAAACATAAAATTACTAAAACATTAAAATTAATTGTTAAAGACTGAACCATTAAATTTTTCTTTATTGATTGATTTACTTTATTTAATATTTAATTTTTAAAGCACAGACAAGAGAATCTGTAGCTTTTACTTTATAGTCTGCCTTTCTCACTGAGACTCAAAGTGCATCACACATTAACAGTCCATACAAAGAGACATCTAATAAGCGCAGTGTAGGTTGAATCAATCAACATGAGGGGACATCGAAATAGCAGTGTACTAATGAGCATAGCACATTAGACACAATACAGAGTGTGCATATAATGAAGAAATATGTGCAGCAAACTTACTATACATGCAATAAATTGTGGTATAATCCATGGTCCCTTTCCCTTTCTAAAGTGCTTTCCTGAACTACTGTTATAGTATAGCCCTATTACCTTTATAGAAAAGCTCTCTTGAACAACTTTGTTTTACATAATTTGTGGAATGACAGGAGTGCCGTGGACTTCTTGTATTTCTCAGCCAGGCCATTCCACAATGTGGGGGTCACAACAGAAAATGCATGTGTACATGCAGTCATTGATCTCACCTGTTTGCAGGGTGGTATCTGCCAAGAACCCTGCTTAGATGAGGGAAACTGTAGTGGTGGGGAATATGGGGAGAGGCGGTTCTGCAGATATGAAGATCCAGGGGTCTGTGATGGTCAGTACCTTAAATCAAGCTGGTAACTGATGGGCAGCCAATGGAGAGGCTGCAGAGTGGGTGTAGTATGTATGTTCCACCTAGCTCCTGAAAGTAGCCAAGCTGTGACATTTGTGTATCAACGGGAACCTCAAAGTTGATTTTAATACAGTGGTATGCTGGTAAATGGTTAACAACTGCAGGGGGGGGGGAATATGCATATACATACATACATAACTTTATTATAAATTTCACTGATATAAAGGATGTATAGTACACAATTTACAAATAATAATAAAACATACAATACTCTTTACTGTAAATTCCATATAGCCAATTGATTCTCACAGAATGCTTTCGTTGGTTTTCACTGAACTGGTGGCTCAGAGGTTAAGACGCTGAGCTGCAGACTGGAAGGTCGGTAGCTCGGCAGTTTGAGACCCGAGTGCTGCATGACAGAGTAAGCTCCTGTCTCTGGCCCCAGCTCCTGCCAATCTAGCAGTTTGAAAGTAAGGAATTGCAAGTAGATAAATAGGTTCCACTTTGGTGGGAAGGTAACAGCGTTCCGTGCGCTTTGGCGTTTAGTCATGCTGGCCACATGACTATGGGAAAAATCTTCGGACAGTGCTGGCTCTTCAGAGATAATCACTGCCCCTTAGAGTCGGATTCGACTGGGTTTCGAGCAATGGAAACCTTTACCTTTACTATTGTACCAGTAGTGGGTCTAGGTTGCAATTCAACCATGATCTCACAAATGGCGTTGCATCCCAATCCACTCTTTTCCCAGTACATTTATTGCCATTAACTCTGATATGTGATCTACTGTTAAACTCTCAGTCAAAGGGAGGGCGGGATATAAATCCAATAAATAAATAAAATAAAATAAATAAATAAAAAATGTCGCACTGTAGTACAAAGTTTGGTATAGTGGTTAAAAGTGGCAGACTGTAATCTGGAGAACTCGGTTTGATTCCCCACTCCTCCACATGCAGCCAGCTGGGTGACCTTGGGTCAGTCACAGTTCTCTCAGAGCTGTTCTCTCTAGAGCATTTCTCTCACAGTTCTCTCAGCCCCATCTACCTCACAAGGTGTCTGTTGTGGGGAGAGGAAGGTAAGGAGATTGTAAGCCACTCTGAGACTCCAAGTGAAGGGTGGGGTATAAATCCAAACCTCCTCCTCCTCCTTATCATTTTATCTAGCCACCCTCCCCTATGGAATCTTGGAGCTGTTCACCCTTGAGTAGACAGTGGTCAGACCCCTGAACAGGCCGAGCCTCCAGCTTGTGAAACTCTCTTCCATCAAAGGCTCAGTGCAGAAGTTTAAGTCCAATGTGTGACCTATTTCATGTGTTGGGCTCGTCAAAACTTGAGAGGGGCCCATGGCAGCCAAAGAGGCTAAAAAAATTGGGCCAGTGCTAGCAAGGAACCCTCAACATGAATGTTGAAGACCCCAAGAACAATCAGGTTTGGTGTCTCCAGCACCACCTCCACCAATTCAGACAGGGTGCCCACTGGAGAAGCTCAGAGTTTTTAAGAGTCCTGCTTGACCCCAAAAGCTAGAATGCTGTCTATCCATATGAATCATGCTGGTAGGAACAACTTCCACAACCGCTTTGAAAAAGGGTTTTAAGTCCTCTCGATTCATTGAAGTCTGGCTATCGTCTAATGTTAACTTTCCAGATGCTTTTGTGGGGATGGAGCAGTACAGCAGCTCTCTCGGCCAACCTTACTAGTTTCTGTTTGGGATTTTTAACAGCTGTTGTAGAATCACACAACTCATTTTATTTATTCATATAGTTATACCCTGCCTTTCCCACCAGTGGGGACACCATGCCACTTACATCATTCTTCTCCATTTTATTTTCACAACAAACCTGTGAGGTAGGTTAGGCTGAGGGTGTGTGATTGACCCAAGGTCAGCCAGAAAGCTTCAATGGCAGAGTGGAAATCTGAGCCTGGTACTTCCAGATCCTAACCTGACACTGTAACTGCTATGCACATTGGCTATCAAAATCATTCCATTGTATTATTTATGAATTTATATGGATTTAAGTTACTCCCCCCCCCCAGGGCATTGTGCAGCAGTTCTTGGTGTTACTGACCACCAGTTCTGATGAAAGTCTCCAGTTTCTGAGCTTCAGGCTGGATTTCAATGAACATTACAAAGCCAGGGAACCCAGGCTTAGGGTGTCTTTAGGCACTAGGGGGCGACGTGCTTCACACACATAAACCTCTCTGCAGGGGATGTCTCAGGATGGTTGGCTGGATGGGGCAGTCAAGATCGATGGTCACACACACTAAATAATGCACTTTTGAACTGGATTTTGCCAGTTCACACAGTAAAAATCCGCCTCCAAATTTCCAGGAATTTTGGCAACCCCAATTGTGGCATTACATCTCAAGAAGATGATTTGTTTAAAATATTCTTAGAAATAAACTCTATAATTATGAGGGATATTAGTGACTTTTTATAACAATGCAAACATATTATCTACAATCACAGGATGTCCTTATTAATTCTATGAACTTGTTCTATTCCTGGCTCCTCTGTTATGTGAATCGAATAGATGCTTTTTTTTGGAAAAGAACATTTTCCTCTTTATTTGTACTATTAGTATTTACAAAAACATGCTCCTCAATTTGCAAATACAACTAGCCTTTCTAAACTTTTCTTTCTGCCTTCATATATATATCTCCCTTATAAATAAAAGCCGAATGGTGGTGGCACTTCTCTAGAACATTCCACACGCTCCAAAATCAGTTCGCTCTCTGATCTGTCATTCAGAGGGTCTCCCTATCCACTGGCTGCTTTGCCTGAGTCCTGCCTCCAACATTCTAAACAGTTTGCTGTTCCTCCCCCCCCCATAGCCAGTCAGAACACAGAGGTTATTTGCATATGCAGCCTCATTGGCCTCTGCCTCGGAACACAGAGGTCGTTTGCATATGCGACTTGATTGGCTTTTGCCTCTAACATTCTAAACAGTTTGATGTTCTGAGGTAAAATGTGTCCATCTCCAGGTGAGGGCTGGAGATCACTCAGAATTACAACTGCTTTCCAGATGGCAGAGATCAGTTCCCCTGGAGAAAATGGTGGGCTCTGTATCCTTATATGCTGCTGAGGTGGCCCCCGTATGACAGCCAATGTGACGTAGCAGTCAGGGCTTCAGAGCACGGGAGAGGCTGCAGGTGTGTGGGGGTGGAAAGCTGAAGAGTGAGGGGGAAATAAAAGTAGGTTGCTGATTGGCTGGGAAGGAGATAGGGTTGCCAACTCCAGGTGGGAAATTCCTGGAGATGTGAGGAATGGAGCCTGGAGAGGGGGAGGTTTCAGGAGGCGTGGGACCTCGGACAGGTACAAAGCCATAGACTCCACCCTCCAAACCAACTATTCCCTTCTGGGGAACCATCGTTGCCAATCTCCAGGTGAGGGCTGGAGATCACTCAAAATTACAACTGTTGTTTAGGTAGCAGAGATCAGTTCCACTGGATAAAATGGTGGACTCAGTGTCATTATACCCTGCTGAGGTTGCCACAGCACCTGCCCAGAGCCTTTTTCTAGAGGTCGTTGTATTTATTCCACAATATATATAATTGTTTGCCCTGTCCTGTATAGTCCAGGCTAGACTGATCTCGTCAGATCTCGTCAGATCAGGAATGTGACTCGGGTCAATCTAAGGTGTGAGGGATCCTGCTGTCAGAGTAATCGCATCTCTTCACAAAATGTTTACACAGCTACTACTAAACTTGGGACATAAGTACAAACTGGAGACTCATGAGGAATTATGGAGATGGTGGAGAGATAGAAAATATATTTTTAAAAAAATCTCCCTTCCACACATACAAATCTTCCCCTTTAGGAGTCTAGAGTATGAGCACGTGAATTTCTTCATCTCCGTCTTTTGTTTTCTCTTTAACTGCCTTCAACTGCTGCCACTGAGCCATGCCTCCTGAAACATGTTCAGTCCTTCCAAGGCTGCTTTGAGATTTTTCTAATTTGTTTATAAAGTTATAGTTTCCTGTATTCCTGCACAGTCCTTCAAATATAGATACCCCTACCTGGAGTGGCTTTGGTGGCTCACTTGAGCCATTCGTTTTGTAATTGGATAGATCTGGGTTCTGGTAAAGTGAGCTTTGGCTTATGAAAGCTTATACCAGGGGTGGCCAAACTTGCTTAACTTAAGAGCCACATAGAATAAATGTCAGATGTTTGAGAGCCTCAAGATGTGAACAAATATTATCCATTATTGGGAAATATGCAGATTTCCTTTTTGTTTACATTAAATGAAACTGCCAAAAATAAAAACAAAAGGGGGTAATAACAGATATTGATAATTATATTTATTTGTCCAATGATATTTGTTAGCTAATGATATTTATTTGTCAGAGGGGGAAGGAAGGAAGGAAGGAAGGAAGGAAGGAAGGAAGGAAGGAAGGAAGGGGGAGGGAGGGAGGGAGGGAGGTAGGGAGAAAAAGAGAGAAAGAAAGAGGAAAAGATAGAAGTCAAAGTTAAGGTTGCTTTCTTTCTCTGCCCGCCCCCCAAGCCTACCCAGGGAGGGGAACAACGGCTGGGGAAGGGAAGACCAATTGGGGAGGCATGCCTCCTCTTGGCTTCCCTAGCCACCCTGCCGGGAGTCATGTAATATGCGTGAATGAGCCCCATCCGGCTCCCAAGCCACAGTTTGGCCACCCCTGGCTTATACCCTGGAAAAACATTCTGGCCCATAAGGTTCTACTGGACTCCAATTTTGCCCTGTATACCGTATTTCTGTACTATTAACACTGGGTGGCAGTGCAGACGCTGTAGAAAACCAGCATGTTAAACAGTCCAGTAAACTGCAAATGTTGTTCATATAGCTTATAGCTTATACATCCTCTCCTGTTCTTTGAAGCATAGTGATATTGTGGTTTATTTATAATAAAACTGCTTATTCCGCTGCTCTGCAGCTAGTGCGCCCAAACGTCTTCACTGTTACATGCAGTTTGCTGTACCAAACACTTGTGATGAACAAACCAACCAACTCTAATGAACTATAGCATTATTTCCGATGGCGCCAGTTTGTTACTATGTAAATACGTATTTTCACATTATTTTTACATGCTCTTCATAATGTAAAATGTATTTCCACATGTAACCCTATGGGTTTGGCCCTCTGCTGGAGTTTGGGGGAGGAGGTATTTTACCCTGAGAGGAGCGTTCTGTGGGGAAAGAGAGTTCTGAGGAGAAAAGGGAGACAGGAGCCATCGGGTTCCTAGTGCAGAGGATGGTCTAACCTGAGAAGGAGCCTCTAAAAACCTGCAGCCTCCAGAGATCTACAAAAGTATCAAGAGCCCCACGATCAACAGCAGCACAAAAAGCTGATGAGGACCGAGTGAGAGAGACTTGCAGAAGGCCTCAGAGAGACATTAAAACTGTTATCACCTCTTTGATGGCCCTCTATGAGTTGTGCTGCCTAAATTTTGAGCTTTATTATATGTGTGTCCTGTTTTGATTCCCCATCCTTCCTTGTTGAATTAAATCCTACTTGTATTTTTAAGTTCTACTTGTGAACGGTTACAGGTGACCGGAGAGTCTGAGAGTTGCTTTAAAATGCTGTTATTTCCTCTCTATTTTTTAGCCTACTGGCCACCTCCCCCCCCCATTGGGAAGTGGCTCCACTGCTTGCTTGTTTGTCACCTCACAGTGACCAGGACCAATAATTTCTGCCCTCAACCCTAGTTGAGGGAAGAAACCGTGGTTACATACAGTAGCGTTTGTTTTTGCCCTTTTGAAACATGTGAGAAGGGAACATAAATATCTCCACCTCACTCTTCTTGTAAATGTATATTTAAAAATAACCCACTTATTTTTTTTGGATTGCCGGTGGCAGTAGGAAAGGAAATGCATTTAGTTTTATGGAGTGCAGGTTGCATTTATATGTGTGTAAATGAAAAAAACAGTCAACACATTCAGAGGCAAGGGTTCGAAAATATTTTGCTATCATTCAGATACAGGGGAGCTTTGGGACAACTAGTGTTCACAACGCAGGCAAGTCCAAGCTGCACCACAGCAGCAATCATATATGCTGAGTAGGTGGAGCTTCTTAAAAATGGGAGTGTCTTAGTAGGCATAATTACGGTCTCTTTGGCTGTGACTTCTTGCACTTGCTTCATGACACTGTGTGCTCAGTTTGTTTTGTCGGCCACCTAGGGTTGCCAGCACTGGGCTGGAAAATACCTGGAGATTTTGGGGGAGTAGGGCCTGGGGAGGGCAGGGTTTAAGGGAAGGACCTCGGCAGAGTGCAATGGCCGCAGAGACCACCCTCCAAAGAATCCATTTTCCCCAGGGGAACTGACCGTGGTCATCTGGAAATCAACCTGGAGGGTGACAGCCATAGGACCAACCAAATACTGGCTAGACCTTTGTCCCCCTCTGGCACGCTAACATTCACTAGTCCAAAATGGCTACGCCAAACTTAACGATGGATGTTTTTGGCCCCATCAGCTTCTGACCTAGAACAGATAAAAGATGGCAAAGTTGTTCACAGTTCTTGGAAATAAACAGGAATGAAATTGATGGGATTTCCGAGAAACACGTTGAGGGTTAAAACAATGGTCCTAATGCCTGCATGACTAGTTTGAAGCATTACTTTGGCTTTACACAATGTACTATGCCATCACACAAATAGTAATATTACCATCAGAGCCCCACATAGCCCTGTGCATATAATAAGCTATATATCTGAATATTTTATAATGTCCCTCAGCCGATCATGCTTTAGACGTAATGCTAAAATGATTGTGTCCTAGAAAAGGAAGCTGGAAATGCATATATTGTAGAAGGCTTTTGTTCTTTCACTTCAAGAAGTTAATGTTCAAGTAAAACAATTCTTATAAATATTTCAAGAAGACATCAGAGGCTTTATATAGAATTGCCTCAATTGACTCTTTAATTCGGTGAAATGAGGGAGGAATATTGGCAAGTTCAGTTATATGGAACTATGCATATTTTTATTAATTTGACCAAATAAGAGCTTCTATGTTATTTTAGTCCATTTCTCAGATTGAACAGTCTGTGATCATTCAGTTCGCTGCTCAGCACTAAAATTCATTGCATATTCCCAAGGAATTCCATACACTTAATACACATTCCTCTGGAAGTGCATTTTATACAGGGGAAATACATCCAAAATCCAAATCCAAAATACATCCAAAAACACAGATCCAGAAAACCAGAAGTGGAGAGTGCCACTGTGACACGGATGAATATAGGAAGTGCTGATAACTAAGAAACTGATACAGAACAGGTTTGTATGGAATTCATAAACTAATTATATATTTATTAAGAACGTTCCTGACCAGCCCTTCCATTCTAAAACAAGTGGGTTTCAATAGATTTAAATATGACAGAAAGGTACAAGACAGAACTTATAAATTACAAGTTGGCAGAAGAACCAGTTTGGTGTGAGAGCAAGTTTGGTGTAGTGGTTAAGTGTGCGGACTCTAATCTGGGAGAACCGGGTTTGATTCCCCACTCCTCCACTTGCACCTGCTGGATGACCTTGGACAAGCTGTAGTTCTGGCACAGATGTTCTTGAAAAAGAGCAGTTTCTGCCAGAACTCTCTCAGCCCCATTTACTTCACAGGGTGTCTGTTGTGGGGAGGGGGAGGTGTTGTGGGGAGGGGGAGGGAAAGGAGTTTGTAAGCTGCTCTGAGACCCCGTTGGGTAGTGAAGGGCGGGGTATAAATCCAATCTCTTCTCTTCTTCTTCTCTGCTACTTTGGTTAGTCCTGATAAAGGGTAATTACATGGATTCTGTTCTCCTGTTTGGATTTTACATGGACTAATATGGCTGTACAACTTTTCTACACCAAAACCAACCCCTAAGTTCCCAACCATAGTAAAAATAGTTACCACATCCTTAAAACACATTAATCAACATCACAAAGGTTAACAGACCATTAAAAAATTCAGGATTAGTAAAAACTACAAGTCTCATTAAAGTCTTTATAATACAGTGGAACATCAACAAGGATGGTGTCCAGCCTCCTCTTCCTTGGGGTTGGGGGAAGCATTCCAAGGAGTCTGTTTCTTTGTTCCTTACCTCCATCATCATTCAAATAGTGGGCGAACATGAGTAAGGATCTGCAATAATGATTTCGGCTGATTCTTGAGGTAGCAATTTGAATCCAGTGGGAAGATGTCTGCACGTATGACAGCTCTAGTGAAAGTAGAAGCACTGGAATTACTCCTCACTGCCTGCTTGTGCTAAATTAAAGCAACTGTATCCCCTGCTATCTTTTCTGTACGTGCAAGGCAAACCACAATTTCAAACCAAATTGAATGAAGTCATAGAATCTGTT
The DNA here is from genome assembly GCF_001447785.1 of Gekko japonicus. Taxonomy (NCBI): domain Eukaryota; kingdom Metazoa; phylum Chordata; class Lepidosauria; order Squamata; family Gekkonidae; genus Gekko; species Gekko japonicus. The sequence continues at coordinate 113,947 of NW_015166427.1, forward strand.
AAGTCGCTCACTCAACAAAGTAGTCGGAGAGTGATTCAGCAACGATTCAGCTTTATTCAACAACTCGTAACACAACTCCAACACAGATCAACTCTGACAGCCAGAACAGCTTTTACATTGAAGCTGTTCCACTTTTAAACTCTCCCGGCTAATGTAGCCACGCCCTAGTATACAATACCAACCAATAAGATTATATACATAAAGTCTAATCACAGACATTCCCGCTCAGGGAACTTGATGGCACGTGATTGGTTGGTTCTTCCTGGGCTACCAATAGGATTGGAGGGATTAGGATCCTAGCCCAGGATGAAGCTTGACATGGAACTTCAGTTAGGTGTTTCACATACAGTCATGTATTACAATGGCAGCTATTGAATACATCACGGAATCATAGAGTTGGATGGGGCCCTACAGACCATCTAGTCCTACCCCCTGCCCAATGCAGGACCAGCCTAAAGTCATGAGAACCATTTTTCAGGCATTTCATTGCTCCATACACAGACCGTTGTTTCCTTTAAAACTATATTCCTGTGTGTTGCTGTAGCCACTGCACAACTGCTTGTGCAAGTGGAGCTGAATATGGAAAGAGTCGTGAGGCTGAAATGGGGTCTAGACTGTTTGACAGGCCCTTTCTTTAATGGGAATTCCAAACCACTCCAAACAGAGCAGCTTCTAGTGTATTTTCTTATCCTGTTGCACCGTCACATCAAGAGGAGTAGGCTAAGTTCCTAATTCACCAGACTGTTGAATCTTCATGGATGAGTATCCCCCTCTTATCCATGTACCTTGCCCTTGTGAGCTGCCCTGAGCACATTGGGGAGGGCGGGATACAAATATGAAAAATAAATACATAAAAATAAATCCAGCACAGGTGTGATGCAGGTCCTCAGTGGTGATGTCTAGCATGCAGACAGGCATTGGAACAATCTCCCTCTTTATTTGTTTTTTTTGGGGGGGTTGCAGGGGAAGGGGCATGTCAATCACGAATCCCAGTGGGGCACCATGTTATATACAAAATATCTGTTAGTGGAGGGGGACATGCTCACACTTCCACCAGATCATGAATCAATTATCCATTATGGATATGGCCATACCTCTGCCTTCCACTGCAGCCCTAAATAACCCTCACAATGCTGTTGTGGGGATAGGGGACCCCCCAGGATCAGCACGAGAGGGTGTTGGAGGGCTGCTGTGGGAGGGGGATTGGGGACGCCCCTTTTAATGGACTCTAACCTTATGAAATCTAATATATTGCTGCATTTTACAATCTGGATTTGTGATTTAGAAGGCATGGGTTCAAATTTTTATTCCAGCTGTGATCTCATTGAATGCTGGTGAGCAAGTGGCTCACAGTTTCCCCATCTGAGAAACAATTATAATTATAATGATTGTAAGGAATAATTAAACACAACATGTTCTTGATATTCCTATATTATATGTGTTGCTACTTTACATTCAGGTTAACTTCATTTTTAAATGGGAAGGTTAGATCAGTAAGTTCAATAATCAAAGTCTATGGCCAGGCCCTGACCTGGCTAGCCCAGGCAAGCCCGATCTCATCAGATCTCAGAAGCTAAGCAGGGCTGACCCTGGCAAGTACTTGGATGGGAGACCTCCAAGGAACACCAGGGCTGGGATGCAGAGGCAGGCAATACCAAGCCACCTCTCTGAAATGTCCAAGCCCCACTAGGGATCGCCAGTAGTCAACCATGACTTCCAGGCACACAGGCGTGTGCGCACACACGCAATGCCCACCCAAAAAAAAAAAGGTCTATGGCCAGGATTCAAAGAATCACCCAGGAACTCAAGGTGGATTGGAACGTACATTTCCCAAATGCCAGCTCCTCAAGCTACATGGTTAATAGCTTTTGAAATGGGATGGCTTTTTCAAAAGCTGTTTGTGATCTAGTGTGAGAATCTGCTGTAGAAAAAAATAGTCAAACATTTCAATGAGTACATGGTAAACTTCAAGGCTACATAGAGTAGTCCTTCGGTTCCTGGCTTAATACTGCTCTCCTTCAGTAACACTCGTATCTTGGTTTACGTGATGAGGATGAGGTCAGAACTCGAAAGGATTGAGTTCTCCTGATATGTGATACTGTCTGAGTGGCTTTCCACAGGCTCTCTTCTCCAATTGCAAAATGCACTTACTCTGTTTGGTGTAGTTTTCTATGTTAGATCTTTGCATTGTGACTCATCGCTTTAAAGCAATGCAAGAGTTTCCATTTGAGGCAAGACAGAGATCTGTGATCAAAATCAGACTATAATATTTTGTCATTCTTCCAGTACCACCTTAAGCAGTTACAACTTTCGAAGCCTATTAACTTCAAGGGACTTAAAATGGTGTAAATTTCTTTGCTTAGGATTGCGCTGCAAGTGTATCCATTTGCTAAATGCATGCATAATTAACGAAATTCTACATGTCATATAATCACTACTACCTACATGAGGAATAGCTTAAAGAAAGATGGTTAAAAGAAGAGGGACACACTTGTCAACACTGAAATAGGTCTTTAGTTAGCACCTATTGCCATCTAAACCAGAGTCGACACACAACACAATAGAATAATGATATCCAGATGGTTAGCTGTGTTCATAAGGCTTTGGCTCTCACAAGTAAATGCCAAAACAAATTCACCTCTGAGGTACCATGAGACTCTTTGACGTTCTAGGAAAACCAGTACCTGTGCTGTTCCACACAATCATAAGAAAGTCTCATTTCATTACATATGGGGAAAGCAGCTAAAATTAAACCCCACTGAGAATCCAAAATTTGTTTGCAGCCAGAGGAATGTTTTGCAAACGGATGTACCTGCATGTTTTCATATCTTTATATCCCTAGACTGGAGATATTTACAAACAAAAAAATTGGGTTTGAACAGAGGAATTTAAAAACAGTTGCAGGCAGTGGTCAGTTAGGTGATTTTAGACTTCGATCTTACCATTAGATGGTAATGTAATATTCAGATGCAAAGGTATAGGCTGGTTGTTTGGGGGGGGGCTCCTGGGGGGGCCCTGGACTTCCACCCCAAAGTTCTCCTCTGGTTACAGGCAAATCAGACCATATGAAAGGAGGAGAGTTTGCAAAGGACAGACATTAAACTAATTGCATTGATTTATCCAGTATGAACTTCCTCACAAATTGAGATCTGCTTCAAACTGCCCGCTCAGGAGGGTGGCTGCCTTTTTCAACAGAGGCACTATGAAACTCCTCCCTAAGAGCAATTCGCTTCCCTCCCTAACAGACTTTTTCCCCTCAAGGGCACTTTAATGAAAGTTATGTGAACCCTCACTCTAGCATTTGCTCCACTGTCTTACCAAACCCACACTGGAACAGAAATTTCCTTCTACGTTGCATGGCACTTTCACTTTGATCGATTGTCAGATTTTATGGCAGTGTCCAGACTGCATGCTGATTTCACTTTGTTTGATCTCTTGGTTTTATGGTAGCTGTCTGCATAGATTTATGGCCATTTTATGGCCATTTGAGGGTGACTCTGCGGTCAGTGCAGCATTGGCCCGGGGTACTTGAATGTGGTTTTGAACAGCATCTTTTTCTGTTCCAGTGTGGGTTTGGTAAAACAGTGCAGCAAATGCTAGATGCAGATTGGGCCAATGAGGAATGACTGTCGGTAAAATAATTTACTGGGACCCCTACCCAAAAGAAGGCAACAGTGCCTTTGGGCTCTTTTTGTAGCAGGAACTCCTTTGCATATTAGGTGACACACCCCTAATGTAGCCAATCCTCCAAGAGCTTACAGAGCTCTTCTTACAGGGGCTACTGTAAGATCTTGGAGGATTGGCTACATTAGGGGTGTGTCGCTTAATATGCAAATGAGTTCCTGCTACAAAAAGAGCCATAGAAATATGTAACCAAGTAGAAACAATCGGTATGAAGACAGATTGGGCAGTCCCTCTAAATACTAATGTCTAAATTTTCAGTCCACTCAGTCACAGCTGGGGAGAGTACAAAGAGCTCCATCACCTCTCCCTGATGTGTCTGTCAGAGCTGTGGGCAGCCAGTTCATAGGCCTGTGTTATTCTTGACTAGAAATAAGGCCCGTTGTGGAAATAAATACAACGAGATCTAGAAAGAGGCTCTGGGAGAGTGCTCTGGCTTTGGGCAAACAGTGTCAGTCTGCTTTTAAAACATGAATCTGGGACCTGCACACCACCAGAATACAGCAGATTCCATATGCAACTGACATTCCAACTGCCTTGCGGGGGGGGGGGGGTTGAGGTATGGAATGGAGTGAAGTCCAATCAGCTTCCATATGCAAAAGACCAGGTTGTCGCAGCAGTTGTGGTGTGGGCGGGACCCGGGCTTTGCCTTCTGATTGGTGGCGATATATGCTGAGGAGCAGTGCCATCAGCCATACACTAAGGGAGTGCATTTTAGAATTAGAACTTTGGCACCCACTATTCAATTATATATAAGGAGAGATTATGAGACCGCTAACTGGCTCATATGGATGACCTCTTTCACAAACAGGGAGCATGTTTGTGAGTAATATGGTAAATTTGAGGTAATATGGTAGGCAATTTTCACAAGAATTTGAAATATAAATCAGCAAGTTTATCATTAAGTAGATCATCTTTATGCAAGATGCTTTCACAAGATCTGTATTCTTAGTGCTTTGCGGGGGGGTCAATAGTGGGAGGGCTCTTAGTGTCCTGGCCCCACTGCTGGACCTCCTGATGGCACCTGGTATTTTTGGCCACTGTGTGACAGAGTGTTGGACTGACCCAACATTAACTTCTCTTATGTTCTTAAGATCAACATACACAAATACCATGGGATAACATTCTCTTATGATTAATCCCAGGATTATACTTAGTATTTTATAAGAGAAAACAAAACAGTTTAAAAGATTTTTTAAAAACTTCAACAAAAGTAATTGAACTGTGTCCACCAAATTCCAATGGAAGGTACTCACAACGCACAATTTCTGCTCATTCCCTTCCCTTTTGGCCCAAGAACAATGATTCCTAGAACCACAAAAAGGTCATGCAAATAGGGAGGCTGCAGTCAGAAGGAGGAATATGTTGAAATCATCCTCTCCTTTCTGTTCTGGAGTACCACTTGTGAAAGAGTTCATGGAGCTCCACTTGTGAAATTCCCCCTCCTCATTGAAGGTTCCCAGCCCAGCGGTCCAAATGGACTTCTGGAAAAAGAAGGGTGGGGGGAGAATCTCCATATACTGTACTTGGCAGGACACAGACCATGGTTGTCTTTTTTTTCTCCATTTGTAAAAAGTTATTCTTTTAGAATTCTATTGAATAGAATTACGGTAATATAACTTGTGAGGTGAGTACTCCATTTGGACGTGGTTAGTATTGTTCTTCCAATGCAAAAAGGTTAGAGGTATTGCGCAAAGTGGGCTTATGAACATAGACAGATTTTAACATATTTCTTTCAGCATCAAACATTGTGCTATGCGCAAGGCAGAGAGAGTTCAGTCCTCCAGCAAATATACAAACCAGTTGTAAATGCACCCAATTAAAAAGGGTTTGAAATAGAAATGTGTGGCCATAGCAACAGCTCTTCTAAAACAACATAGGGGGCAAAGAGGGGAACTACAGTGCAATGGGGCAATTAGCAAAAATCACCAAGGCTCTCCCAGTGACAGAAGTGCCACTCTGTTGTCACAAATAAGAAGCAGGATATAAATGCTCATATTTCCCTCTAGTATAATACACCTGTGTATCCAAACATGATCCTGACATGGATGACTCAGGCTAACCTGATCTCATCAGATCTCAGAAGTTAAGCAGGGTTGGTTCTGATTAGTATTTGGATGAGAGACCACCAAGGAGGTAAAAAGTCATTATGCAGAGACAGGCAATGGCAAACCGCAGGTGTTAGTCTGTTGCCTTGAAAACCCTTTCCACCATCACCTTGTATGACCATGTAGAACATCCAAGCAGAGCATTAAAATCTTTAAAATAAGGAAGGTGTACTGGAGGTGTACTTATATGTTCTTGGGGAAAAGTTCATGGAATTAATACTTCTGAAAGAGACTGAGAAACAATCATTAGCGTGGAAAACCATGCAGCTGTTAAGTTTAAACTGGGCTATAGAAATCTTTTCTTATCAAACTTCTTAAGTTTCCTCCACAAGACACAACTACTCTCAGTAGATGTTGGGAAACCATTAATGGAAAAATGTTTGTGGATGAACCTTAATGGATTAATGACTACAGAGTTTAGTACCAGGAGATTTGTGGCTCTGATCACCTGGTTAGGACAGCCAAATGACTGCAACTAATTGATTATTCTATTTTTAAGCTTTACAAGAATTAGTTTTCCAACGAAGATGAATCATAGTCTCTCATGGCCATTACAAATGACATCTCAAAAAGCCATTACTTGTTTTAATGAATATGTTGGCATATTTATTTCCTGGCACACTAGGAATATAATACAACTGAGCACTACATTTTTTAATAAATTGACTATACAGTGGGATGTTTGTTGTGGTAAGCTATCATCACAGCAAGTATGTTTTGTTAAAAATCAGATTTAGCATTGCAGTACTTGAGATAGTTTAAAAATTAAACCTGGACTATCAAGATAGTTGCCTCTGGCTTTAATTGACAAAATCAGATCAATTCTAAAAGTCTAGGAACTGAGGACACTGTATTCCAATGGTTCTTCTCTAGGCTGTTTTACTGAGGTGATCATGGGGAACAATAATGCCATGGTATTGGTACTGAGAGCCAGTTTGGGAGAGCCAGTTTGGTGTAGTGGTTAAGTGTGCGGACTCTAATCTGGGAGAACCGGGTTTGATTCCCCACTCCTCCACTTGCACCTGGCTGGATGACCTTGGGCAAGCCGTAGTTCTGGCACAGCTGTTCTTGAAAAAGAGCAGTTTCTGTCTGAGCTCTCTCAGCCTCACCTACCTCACAGGGTGTCTGTTGTGGGGAGGGGAAGAGAAAGGAGTTTGTAAGCGGCTCTGAGACTCCTTCGGGTAGTGAAGGGCGGGGTATAAATCCAATCTCTTCTTCTTCTTCCTCTACTATGGTGTTCTGCATGGTGGCGGTGGAAAGAGCCATTAAGTCACAGCTGACTTATGGTGAGTCTATAGAGTTTTCAAGGCAAGAGACAAACAGAGGTGGTTTGCCATTGCCTGCCTCTGTGTAGCAACCCTGGACTTCCTCAGCGGCCTTCCATCCAAGTTCTAATCGAGACTGACCCATCTTAGCTTGTGAGATCTGACAAGACTGGGCTAGCCTGCTTCCATCTGATCCATACATAATGCTGAGTATGTACATGAACCATCTGAAGGAGCTGTCCAGGGATATGTAGTATGATAGCGCCAGTATGCATATGACACTTAATTCTACTTTTTTTCATCTGAGTCAGGAGATGTTCTAGATCAGTGCTTGGAGGTGCTAATGTTAATGGACTATGTGAAAATACATAAACTCAAACACAATCAAGATTGAGGTACTGCTGGTTGATGATAAGTAAGATGGAGACACATTCTGGGTGGGTGTGTTCCCTCTAATGAAACAGGTTCACAGCTTGGGAATACTTTTAGAGCCAGAGTTTAAAACAAAGGTTCAGATCTCCTCTGCATCACACAGTGCCTTTAAATTTGATCACAGTCTATCCATGCTCAGTTGTCTACAACCAGACTGGATTATTGCAGTGTGTTCTCTATAAAGGCTGCCTTTGAAAACAGGTTGGAAGCTTCGATTGGTACAAAACACTACAGTCAAATTACTACCTGGGTTACTTCCAGACCTAATTCAAAATGCTGGCTAATTACTTCTAAAGTTATAAATAGTCTGAGACGACGTGTTCCCGGGGGGGGTGTCCATTGTGTTTTTAAATTTATATTTTAGGCTTTTATTATTAAATATTTTTTGTTTTTATGTCCATAAACTGCCTTGTGATCCTGGAAAATATATAATTTTGGTATAGTGTTTGTGGTTTGGTGCAGTGGTTAAGTGTGCGGACTCTAATCTGGGAGAACCGGGTTTGATTCCCCACTCCTCCACTTGCACCTGCTGATGTGACCTTGGGTCAGTCACAAGCTCTGGCACAGCTGTACCTGAAAGAGCAGTTTGTGTCAGAGCTCTCTCAGCCCCACCCACCTCACAGGGTGTCTGTTGTGGGGAGGGGAAGGGAAAGGAGTTTGTAAGCCGCTCTGAGACTCCCAGTGAAGGGCGGGGTATAAATCCAATCTCTTCTTCTTCTTCTTCTTCTTCTTCTTCTTCTTCTTCTTCTTCTTCTTCTTCTTCTTCTTCTTCTTCTTCTTCTTCTTCTTCTTCTTCTTCTTCTTCTTCTTCTAAATAAATTATATTAATGTATTTGCATTGAGTGTTCTTTCAATGTCACTGCTAAGCAGTATTGTTATGCAAACTAATTACTGTTATGTGGGCTGTTCATATATTTATGTCTAAAAATTTAAAACAATGTCTAAAAATTTAAAACAAATTTTTACAATTTACCATTACTCTCTACTGCTTCTAATCCAAATGACTGCACGTTACCTCCAAGATTTAAACTGACATATAATAATACATGGGATATAGAAGGGGAAGTCGTGGAAGTAGTGACAGACTTCACGTTCCTGGGATCCCAGATCACCGCAGACTGTGACAGCAGCCATGAAATTAAAAGACGCCTGCACCTTGGGAGGAAAGTGATGGCGAACCTAAACAGCATGATAAAAAGTAGAGACATCACGCTGCCATCAAAAGTCTGCATGGTCAAAGCAATGGTATTCCCAGTAGTCATGTATGGCTGCGAGAGTTGGACTATAAGGAAGGCCGAGCGCCGAAGAATAGATTCTTTTGAACTATGGTGCTGGAGAAGACTCCTGAGAGTCCCTTGGACTGCAAGAAGATCAAATCAGTCAATCCTAAAAGAAATCAACCCTGACTGTTCCCTGGAAGGCCAGATCATGAAACTGAAGCTCAAATACTTTGGCCACCCAATGAGAAGGGAGCACTCACTGGAGAAGACCCTGATGCTGGGAAAGATTGAAGGTCAAAGAAGATGGAGACGGCAAAGGATGAGATGGTTAGACAGTGTCATAGATGCAATGAACATGAAATTGAGCAAACTTCAGAGGACGGCGGAAAACAGGAAGGCCTGGCGTGATCTGGTCCATGGGGTCATGAAGAGTCGGACTGTGCGACTGAACAACAACAAAAGTAATACATCTTGTACACTAAGTGTTTAAATTGGAAACTAGGATCAAAGGAGTTATTTGGTATTAAGCATTAAACACTGTATTGAAATTCTGCATAGTATAAGCCAAACTCCTCAAAAGACATTTGAAGTGATACAATTTTATTTTAAATAAAAGTGACTGTCATTTTGTTTAGTGACAATGGCTTTCCACAGATATTATGCAAGGGCAGTATTTTTAAGAGTTAACTTATAAAGACCATCAATATAGCCTTATTGTTATATTTTTAAAACTATCAATATACCATAATTATTTTAAAAAGTAACAACACTAGCATCAAGTAGATCAGTGAAAATAAAAGGTAAAAATACCAGCTCTTCTGGATGTTCCAATGGAGTACAGCCGTTACACTGTTCTATAGAAAGTGTGGCAAGTACCTCTAGGCTGTGTTTTTCCACTGTTGTACTGTCAAAACTTGTGCTTCAGATGAAACGGAAGAAACAATAGTGGCAGAAGTTGGTTTAAATATTGGAGAAAAGGCTCAGCTTAGGCTTCTCATGAATGTTCTAGTTTTGTTTGGGAGAAGGATGATACCACCTTCTTTTGACTTTAGCATTCAGATCAGCTCAGGCCTCCTTGCTAGGAATTCAGGATGGCTTTGTTTCACACAACGTTGCTTTTCCTACCTTTGGCTTCCGTCATTTTTTGTCTGTGTTGTCTTTTATGGATTACCCAGGATATACATCTCTATTTGAAATCCCTTAACCATGGTGAATTTTTGACCATGAGGATAAATTACCACCCTGGCACACACATGGGTGCACATGCACACACACTGATCCAGCCCAGCTGTTAGCCTATTAAAGATCTTAATGTCAGTGACTGGTTGCCAGGAACTTTTAGTGTTAGGTGTGAAAAAGAAGCAGTATGTGTACAAAGTAGTTTTTGAGTGGACTTAAAACTACCACTAAAAAAAAGAAAAGAAAGATCACATAGAATAGCTTACTGTTTCTGCTGAGGATATACAATACTGAGGATATACAATAATTAGGCTTCCAAGTCACCCTAGAAGGGTGCTGTTTTATTTTATTTTTTATTTCAAAAGTTTTATCCTACTTTCCTCCAAAAGGCTCAGGTGTCCAGAGCTAGTTCTATACTGAGATATGTGTCCCCCGCTTGTGGTGGTGAAGCCTTACCTGGGTGTGTCATTCCTGGTGTTGGGGGGGGGGGCAGAGGTCAAAATGGCCAAGTACAGCTTCACTTAACAAGGCCAACAGCAATGCAGGGACTGGTGAGGCAGGCCCAGCCAGGTAGGGGTGGGAGTAATGATGCCATTGGGGAAGGCTCTAGTGGAAGACCGAGCTTGCTGGAAGCAACAAGAGGGCACACTTGCTGCAAGGTGGGAAGGGTCCAGAGACCCAGTAGTCCTCTGGCTATTCTGCCTGGTTGTGAGGAAGAGGCAGGAGGCAGAGAAAGGCAGGGCAAAAACAGACATAGCCTTTTCCCAGAGTTAATGAAGGTCACCGGCCTCTCAGGTTAGGGATTGACCAAGGCACCATCTTGTTGGAACCCAGCCCAGGATTGAGTGCCAGTGGGGGAGGGGTGGAGATGGCAGAGCTTAAAAGGGGGACTCCCAATGATGGTGGGGCAGGAGAAGCAGGCTCAGCTCAGGTTGTGAGAACTGCTGCCTGTGGACAAGAGGAACAAGGTGAAGCAACCCCCTCTGCTTCCAATTTTGAAACCTAGGAAGGACACAGGGCTCGTAGCAAGATGGTAGAGAGGCAGCTGGGTGGATTGGGCAGGAAGAACACCACATCAGAATGGCCTACGTTGGTCTCTGCTCTGAACTCTTGGAGGTTGTTGTGAGACAGTGACTGGGTCAGTGAGTTTCACAGCAGTGAGGTTTTGAACTTAGAGCCTAGCCCTCTAACCAGGACGCCATAATCCCATTACTATCACTGATAGTCCCTCTAGTTCTTCACATCCCTGCCAGCTTTACCTCATGACTTCTGTTTGTTAAAATATTTCATGGTTGATCCATCTGACTATGTGAAGATAGCCTGACCAGCAATCATCTGGACTATTTACACGCAGTACCAGAGGGGTTGTTTGGTATTATACCAATTTCTTCTCTTTTCTTTAAATCCCCAAGAATATGATTTTGATTTTTCTTGACTTCTGGAAGAAATTGACAAAAACCAATGCTGACAGCAAGAATTTACTGTGAAAAGGCTTTAATCTCTGCCTGTCAGTTTGGGGGCACAAGCCACAGGAAATGCACAAGTACACCACAGTGTTTTCTGGGTAATGGGCTTTTACAGAAAAGGTGGATTGTCCCCTTAGTATGGAATTTGAAGGACTTGGTTTTTTTCTGAATCATGTCCCAAAGCTGTTTTAACAGGATGGAAAAGAAGATCTCTGCACTCTTTCTTTTTCCTATCAAAAATTAAATGTTCAATACAGACAAAACATTACTTTTCCATTAGAAAGGCTAAGGCTGCCATTGCCAATGGGCCAGGATCAAAATGTCCTGTACCTTTAACAGAGATTTAATCTGTGGAAATGGGCAGTTGAAGGTTTACATGGCATGGAGGTAAATAACATCAACTGGTAAATTGACATTACCTCCCCATTATGGCTCTATTAAAGGGACAGGGTATTTTCTCCAGGCCTCTTGAAAACCTAGGAAGGGTACATGCGTATTTTTACTAATAAGACATTGCAACTTACTTTCATTTGATTTAGGCTGAACATTTGGGAATAGTTCTAATTGAACGCAGTGGGAGTGAATACCTAATTGGAACCTTTATTATAAAGCAGCTGCTTTGACGTGGATTAAAGATTGGGTCACATTGGAAGACAAGAGAACACTGAAATTGGAAGGCCACGACCTTCAATTAGGGTGGCATGCATTCTTATGGTATGAGTAATTCTACATAAGATCAATTGTAAGTAGGGCTGCCAACCTCCAGGTAATAGCTGGAGATTTCCCGCTATAACAACTTATCTCCAGGCAACAGAGATCAGCACTAGAAGAAAATGACTGCTTTGGAAAGTGGACTCTCTGGCATTATACCCCATTGAAGTCCCTCTCCTCCCCAAGCCCCTCCTTCCTCAGGCTCCATTTCCCAAATCTCCAGGTGTTTCTCAATCTGGAGCTGGCAACGCTAACTGTAAGGCTGCGATCCTATGCACACTTATCTGAGAGTAAATCCTATTTAAATAAGTAGGACTTACTCCTAATAAGATTGATCTCTCTCACACACATACTTGGTGTGCATAGTAGTGACCCATCAACTGCAGTCCACGGGTTGTTTTAAAGTGGTCTATGAAACCCCAACGAAAACAATGGAAGAATATTTAGAAAGTCTTTTCCAGAGCAAACACTGATGACTAAATTGGTGCCAGGTATTTCGGTACTGTCGACCTATACGAATCAACATTGGTTCCCGCAGGGCATGGTACCCAATGCCTTTGAACAGTGGAAAAGGGCGGGATTGGGGCGAATTCATGATCTAGTGCTGAGAGGCAAAATGCAGGATAAAAGAGTCTTTGATCAGAAAATGGGATGCCAATTGCCATGGTGGCAATATTTGCAATTGAGAGAGTTAACTGAGCGTCTGGCTGTATTGGGGATTTTTCAAAGGGGATTATCGGAATTGGAGAAAGTATTTGAGGCGTCGGCCAGGTCGCCCAAAGGTGTGCTTTCTAGGATATATAAGATTATAATTAAAAGAGATAATACAAATAAGTTGGCATTTCAAAACAGATGGGAAGAAGATCTTAATATTATCCTGCAAGAGTCGGATTGGTCAGACATCTGGGCGTCTCCGGCGAACAGATCCCCAATCTATAACATTCGTCTCCAATTTTTTAAGTTAATCTCGCGTTGGTACCTTACCCCGCTTCAGCTGCACAAAATCAACCCCTCAGTAAGCAATAGGTGCTGGAAACAATGTGGCCAGATAGGGACTTACCATCACTGCTGGTGGAGTTGTCGGATAATTCAAGGCTTTTGGAGAGAGGTGGTAACTCAGATAAATAAGATCACCAGACTGTCGCTACCATGCGCGCCGGAAGTGGTATTGCTAAATCTGTGGAATGACAGGATGATAGAGGGCAGTAGGGAGCTGGTATCAGCGTTGCTAGCAACAGCACGTTTAACAATTGCAGCGGCCTGGAAATCTTCTTCCCCTCCCACAATATTGGCGTGGCAAGAAAAAATCTGGGATCAGTTCGTAATGGCTAAAATCTCAGATTCTCTATTGAGAGCGAATAATAGTAATACTCCTACTTACACGAAATTTGTTAGGACTTGGGCCCCGGTGTTAGATTATATGGCACAGAATGGTATACTCCCGGCCAACCAAGCTTACCATTGCTGGTTATACTTGTAGGAGATAGCCTGGGGACGGTGACAGAGCTGTATGATGTTTGGCTAGTTGTTAAACTGATTGTTTTTTAATTCTGATGTATGGACATGTAGATCTTGGAAGTAAGTGTTGTTTGAAATATTTATGCTTTATTAAAATAATAAAAAATAAAAAAAATAAAAAAATCTCACTAGGAATACATGATTCAGCTGCTGGTATGGATGTGTAGGCATAAAGTTGCTTTCCGGAGGAAGGAGCTGGGTTTCTTTAGTACATTTGGGATTCCTTATAATGAAAGAGTTTGCTCTTGTGACTATAGGCAGCTTGCAGATCTGATTTATGGGATACTCCTGTGCCCTAGATATAGCCCAGAATGTGAAATCCTCTTTGGGTTCATTTTATTTTCCCTTTATAGTAGGTCAGATCAGTCTAAACTAATATTGTTGGCATATAAAGATGAACGTGTTATTTTTAAAAGTGCTAAGGTTTAATGCATATGTAATGAAGAAGAAAAAATCATCCCCAAATATGTGTGATTATTAGATCAGTGGTACCGCTCTGGGTCATTCGATATTTTATATTTGGTATTTGATGTTTATTACTAGTGGATGCAAAATTGATATTTTTTGTTAAATCTGCATTATGTTCTTAGTAAGGTTTTAAATAAATGTTATTAATTTAGTATTTGGAAATTTTACTTATGATTTAGGTACATATGTATTTTATTTAGTATTTACTGTGTTTGAATTGTATCATTTGCTATGGCACTTGAGCTAATATTTGAATCCGTTAATCTAGTATGTTTGTGTATGTATGTCCCTTTTGCAAAAACACTCAAGGTATTTTACAATTTATAATAAAGTCCAGGAGACATAATACAAAAGGGGGGAGAAATGGGAAGAGAGAAGAAAATAAGCACATGCAGCATCAGAAGAAACAAGAACACCTCTTATGGGTGGGGGAGGTGCTAACTGGTACCAACTGCCATTTGGCTACTCCCCTCCCACAACTACTATTACCTGGAGATTCTTGAACACCCACTGCATGTCTTCTGTAACAGTGCTGTGTAAGGGTGCTGTGCCCACTGGAGGAGGAGGAGGAGGAGGAGAAGAAGAAGTGGTTTTATACCCTGCCCTTCACTTGGAGTCTCAGCGTGGCTTACAATCTCCTTCCCTTCCTCACCCCACAACAGACAACCTGTGAGGTAGGTGGGGCTGAGAGAGCTCTGACAGAAATTGCCCTTGAGAGAACAGCTCTGAGAGAACTGTGACTGACCCAAGGTCACCCAGCTGGTTGCATGTGGAGGAGTGGGGAATCAAAGCTGGTTCTCCAGATTAGAGTCTGCCGCTCTTAACCACTACACCAAACAAGTTCAGCAAGAGAATATGCCATTTTCGATCATTCATGAGCTGAGCTTCAGATCTCCTCGTCTCCCTGCCATCCAGTCAAGTAACTGCCAAACAGCTTTGTGGCTGTGCACAGGCGTGGTGGTGGAGTGTTTCTTCCTTCTGACTCATGGCTGCTTTTGCACCTGCACAGTAGGTGAAATCAACTGTCCCCCAAGGTCATGGATAGTCTGTTCATTTAAAAATCTTCTGATGCTACCAAACAACAGATAAAATGACCTTAGGGTTTGACAAGGTTTTTTCCCCAGCTGCTGCTGTCTGTTTTTATTCAAAACTATAATTTGTGTGTTGGCTGGGGAGAAGGATTTTAGATTTGCCTGTCCAACAGACCTTAAATGTGCACCTCCCAATTTCTCATGTAGCATTGCTTCTCACTGACTGTGAGGAAAACACACACACAATGTTGTGAGTACTATGATGAATACTATGGCATAAGTTTTCTTGGACAAGAGCCCATTTGTACGAGAAGTATTCTCCTGAGTTGAAATATATACTGTATACATATGTGAACAGGGGAAAATCCTAAATGGTGGAACAAAAAGATTATGAAATCCAAGAGAAACAACCTGTGACGTCTCCATGCAAATGTACACAGTGACCATTCATAACGCCAGTAATTGAAAACACACACACACAATCTTGCTATGCTAATTTTTTTTTTAAAAAAGACATTTTATTGTCCAGATACAAAAGAAAACCAGAATAAGAAAATTTTTCATTACAAATCATCTCTTTTGCATCCAATTTTTCAATTTTTACCTCTACCCCCCGTTACATGGCTTCCCGCAGTGCGTTTTCCCCCTTTAAAATTCCATCTTAATTATAAAGTCTGTTTTACAATATACAAGTTAATCTTTCAGGTAACAACCCTTCCATTTAACAGTTCTATATCTTACCATTCATTTTCTGGTCTCTCTAATAAGTATCAAAACTTATCAAAGTATTTTAACATTCCATTTTGTTTCTACATATTCTCTGAAGTCTTTCCATTCTTCATAAAATTCTTCATCTTCTTTACCGTTAAGTTTTTTTGTTAGTTTATCCATTTCTGCCATAAAGAGCATTGTTTTTATCCAGTCCCAAATTTCTGGTACTTTTTCTTGTTTCCAGTACTGTGCATACGTCATTCTCGCAGTTGTTATCAAACAACATTTACCTCTTCCATCTTAAGACCCAACAACAAAATTTCTGGATTTTCTTAAAATGTACCCTTTAAAAATTTTTGCATTTCGGCATGGACCTCTGTCCAAAAAGCCACTGCTTTGTCACAAGTCCACCACATATGATAAAAGGAACCTTCATGATTTTTACATTTCCAACACTTATTTGACATATTAATATTCATGTTTGCAATTTGGGGGGGGGGGGGCATATACCATCTATACATCATTTTAAAACAATTTTCTTTTACATTAGTACATGTTGATATCTTCATTGAATTTTTCTACAGATATAATCTTGCTATGCTAATTTAACAAAGTGGAAGAAAGACCCCGATCCTGAATGAATATTAAATGAACAGAATCAAATCAGCTGATAGATCCTGTCTGTTTATTTATATAATATCATTGGGCCAAGACTTCCAAGACAGTTTACAATCTAAAATTGGAGTAGGGGGAATAAACAGTTAAAAAAAACCCCTCTCTTAGACCTTTGGTTGTCTTTTCCGGAGTTGAAAGTATGAGTTCCCTGGGGTGTTTCTCTTGCCTCGGGGGAAATTTCTCCAGGGACGTTAGGGGAGAGAATGTCTCAGCTGGCTTCTCTCAGATTCTAGTTCAACACCCTGAAATGTCCCTTTGAAGGTTTTTGTTTTGTTTTAGATAATGGCAACTGAGCATCACCGTGGCTGGGAAAATTAAAAGGTTCTCCTGGTATTTTTCTGAATTCTGCCACTTTTGATTTCAAATTTGTACCCACTTATGGTTCTGCATAGAATCTTACCTGTAAGTATTACATAAGCTGGGCATCTATCCTAAACTGAGGGAACCAGCAAGAGAATGACTGCATTGTCTCCTCTCTACAACCTCTGTGGCCATCCTCAAAGAGAATATTTGTGGAAGCTGCACAGTCTCTATGGGCTGTTCCTGTTGTATTTTTATTTTTCTTGAGCTATGGCTTCCAGTATCATTTCAACAACACAGAGGGAATATATAATACTTGTGTCTGTCTTGTTAGGGCCATGGGAATTAGACTTCTCATCTTCCATTTCTCATGCTGTTTCAAACCAGCTGATTAAATAATTGTTTTGATGAATAATTTGGAAGCAGACATTTTATTTACTAAATAAATGTGTATAATACCAATGCTTCCATTTAAATACCTTTTTGAGACATTGAAAGGATTTACGGTTAATGTACTATTAAGCGTTAAAGCTTTCTTTTAAATTCTGTATTAAATAATACACCAGCACCCAAGTAATCTAAACAAATATGTGCCTTCAGCTCTCACCCTCACTGGGTAAAACAGTTGGTGATATTACAGTTGTTGTTGTTTTAGGGCTGCAGCAAACATAATAGTGTTACTTGGAAGCCAATTCCCCCATTTCGCCAGCTGAAAATGTGGTTCTGATGCCTCCACCACAGGGAGCTGCAGAGCCATACAACTTCTGGCAGTGGCCAAGCTGTTTGCCATGTGCACCCTGCTCTACAACATCACTAAGAGGCAACACCTCAGACTTCCCCTTGGAGGGGGCATTTTGGACCATGGCACGGGACCCCAAACTGTCACTGGTGACTTTTGCGAGGCAGGACCTAAAGGGCCACCTTGAGCAAGAGTGGGCACACATCTGGCGGTGGAGGCATCCACATGCCCATGCCAGCAGTTGGAGGGTCTCCCATCCCATCAGCCTGGGTGAGGAGTGACTGAACCACTGGTGACCTGCCGATGATGCCAGTGGTCTGTCGGGGCACCACTGATCCTGTATGGCCTTCCTTCTCCCAGAACCAGGGCCGCCCCTCCCCAGCACATGCCTCCATTTGGTTGTCTGTGGAACTGCCAGGGTGGGTTGCTGGCTGCAGCAAAGCAAATAAAATGCAGCGGTGGCCAGGTACAGGGATCGGGCAGGGTTGTGGTGGCATCCCGATGGGCCATCTCCCACAGGCTTCAGAGTCTCTGGCCTCCAGAAGGAGTGGGAAGGGTACTGGAATGGGGCCGCATGGCATTGTGCCCCTTGGTCCCCATGACTGTGGCCATGAGGAGCCCCCCCTGCCAGTGTCACCCATTCTGTTTTTCACAATGCTTTGGTCCCCTGAAAAGGAGAAAGGGCATCAGTGAGATGGTTAGGCAATGTGCCAGTCGCATGAGTGGCTGGTCAGGTGACCTGCAACTTTTGCAAACATGGGGTGTGCGTGGAAGGAACTGCACATCCACACAGCCACCTCATGAAGGGTATGCACTCCTAGCTCTGTGTGCACTGGGCCCTGGGATGGCTGTGAATGACTGGGACCTGGTGCAGCCTATGTAGCGATGGCATTGGAGGGCCAGGAGAAAGACTGATGCCACAAGAAAGAGTTCAATTTTGCCATTGGTGGCTGATGTTGCATGGTAGCCACTGTTGTTTGCCTTGTGAGCCCCTTATTTGCATACCCAAATATCCCTGGGGTAGCTGGAATCCAGATGGCCCTAGCAGACCTCTGTAGGAGAATCCCCTCTGAAGTGGTGTATCTGTTGGAGACAAAAGCTGGGAGAGGTCAGCCATGAAGTGTGGACTTTTCTCTTCCTGTGGTGTATTCCCGCCAGGTGCTCACACAGCGGTGCTAAGTGCCCTGTCTGTGTTTTGCCTGCCACCGACATGCATGTGCACTCACTCCCAGTCCATGCAGCAGGGAGCAACATTCCATGTCACGCACCCTACCTCTGGAGTTGTGGGGCAACCTCCTGGAACCATTTGTAGGGTGCGGGGGGGATACTTGAGTGCTGAGGAGGGACACTGCCAGCACGGGGGAAGGTGCTGATTGCATGTGCACTTAGTCACACACACACACAAAAAAAACTTTATTGGCATGAAAGCACAAAACATCATGGAAATACGGGAAAATACTAAGATGCATCAGTCACTTACACTTGGCTATTCAAGCCTTGTCTTCTGATTGCACTCAGTCAATATCCTGAGTTGCTTGGGTTTCCATGGGCGTGGCCACAGCTGTTTGTGTGGGGTGAATTTAGAGTTACCATGGCCACCAATGGGCTACGCTGGCATTTTTGCTGCTGCAACTTTGCACCCATTTTGGGTGGTGTTCCCATGCTGAAAATGCTTGGGGAGCCAACTAACTGGTGCCATGCCCCCCACGACACCCACATTTACGCCAGCACAGAGGTTTGCACCATTGCTCTGCCAGTGTGTGGCTGTGGTGCAGCTGTGCCGGCGGAACTGAACGGCACAGCACCACTCATGCCCTGCGTCAGTGTAAACAGCCCTTAAACTGGCATAACTCCAAGTTATGTCGGTGTGGGCGTCAGTCAGCTCCCTGTGCCAATTCTGCCCCCCCCCCCCCCGGGATTGCACTATAAAAGTATAAGCACCTTTGGTCAGGTATCCCATTGCCAGGTGGGGATTGACAAGGAGCAGCTCTTCACCAAGGTGAAGGGTTCTTTCTTTCTCAAGTTCTAAAGCAACTTGCAAAATGGGCTTCTCAGAATAAAGCACTTCACGTCCAGTCAAGTGCCTCTTTAATCTTTTCTGCTTTTCCCTACCTGAAGGGACAATATGATTGGATTCTCTTCTACACACCACATTTTAACTTAACTGTTAGTCCAGTTCACTCAGTTTTTGAAAAAATTAAATGTAACAATGCATGCACTTTCCTCTTTCCCAGGGGTCATTTCGTAGAAAAAGAGGTGCAGGAGCTCATTAGCATAACTCATTAGCATAACTTATTTGCATATGCCACACCCCGTGACATCACTGGAAGTGTGTCAGAAGGCAACACCCACCGCTCAGGCTCCACTGGACTGTTTTAGATTGCTAGCTATTGTGAGGGGGGGGGACTTGCAAATCTGTCCTCGCAGAGGAGGGAGAGCTTGTACCTGAATAAAACTTGGTCTTAAAGGTGCCATTGGACTGTTTTGGACCGGAGGGCTGGGGGGCTCTGCAACTTAGCTAGCTGCTTCTTGCTCTGACTGAGGGCTGCTGGGAGCAGGGGGTGGGGCTTGTTGCATGTGTCCGCCCCCTGGGCTCTTTACTGCCGGATGTCTGCTCCTGTGCGCTCCTGCACGAAATGACCCCTGGTCTTTCCAATTATATGAACAGCAGGGCAAAAGATAAAGCTGGTGGGCCCCTACAGTCATACTGTCTAAGTTCTCTGTGTAAAATACTGACCATTTTCAAGGCAAGAAGATGTGGCAGATGCCCTGAAAGGAGAAGTAATTCCAAATGCCATTCTGAGAGGGATTGTCATATTTGGGGATCTGCTAGTACTGGTTTGAAAGCTGATGACATAAAAGCCCGGAAGATATGTTGCTCAAATGTATTGCATTACAGAGAATTAAGTCACTGTCTGACAAAGATGATGTAATTGTTTTGAGCAGAAAGAAGGGGTGCTGCCGCTTGCTGCCCCTAGTCCATGAAAATGTCCGCTAATTACAAGTTAGAGGATTAGGTTTCTGTGTGGGAAAGAACCCCTGATTTGTTGTTGTCGTTTGTTTTTTTAATAACTGCTTCTGTTGCGCAGAGCATAAATGTATATGTGGCTAATGGTGATGTATACAACTTCCAATCAAACTGGTCTCTAAGACTGATCCCGCAGGGTGTAACATGTTCTCTTAATATGCTTTCGAATCCACTAAAACCAACCAAAAATGTGCAGATGTACCCGGTGGGCTTCACTGATTCATGGGAACAATGCAAGTTAGTGGCTAGAAACTTCACTAAGAGTAGTGACTAACTTCAACAGGGAAAAAAAGATAATAGGTGTGAGTAAGGTCTATCTGGAAGCGCCTCAGTCTTAACTGGAAGCTCTCCACAAATCTGCACTTGCTCCAAGACCCACTCTCCGTATCCTATGTTCTTGCCTTGAAAAACTCCCCCGGGAGCAGTGACGGAAATCAAGTCAACCTATTTGTTGGCTAACTTCATAGAAAGATGGCATATGGTCAAAACTAAGAGATTGTGTGGTATTTGTAGGAAGGGTGCTGGGCCTGACCTGGATGGCCCAGGCTAGTCCAACCTTGTCAGGTCTCAGAAGTCAAGCAGGGTCAGCCCTGATTAGTTCTTAGATGGGAATCCACCAAGGGAATCCAGGTTTGCTGCGCATAAGCTGTGAATGGCAAACCACTTCCGTTTGTCCCTTGCCATGACAAACCTGCAGGGTCACCACAAGTCAGCTGCAACTTGATGGCACCTTCCACCACCTTTGAGATGATGAGAGGAAATTTCATTGGGGGCTGTGCAATGTATTGGAATGTTTAGTATTTGTAGGGACACCCAGCAATCCTATATTAAGCAGCCTGCATTAACTTGTACTCTGGGACTAATACCATTGTCCTGAGACTTCTGCTGCTCTGTAAAGCATAGTGATAGATCAAGATGGGTAGCTGTGTTAGTCTGCCTGTAGCAGTAGAAAAGGGTAATAGTCTAGTAGAACCTTGAAGACTAACACAATTTGTGGCAGGATATGAGTAGTGACTCACAAAAGCTCATATCCTGCCACAAAATGTGTTAAGTCTTTAAGGTGCTATGGACTCCTACTCTTTTCTAATGCAGAGCATCGTTTTAATCACAGAAATTATGTGATGAGATCTCTCCTGGTTAGAACTCTTAGCCCTCAGGGAAGGGAAGGGTTACCTGATTTTAAACTAGCTTGGCAACTATCTCTTTCACAGTAGTTGGAGCTACAGCAATGAGCAGGTAATCGTGTCTTTAGATCCGCATCATTAAAAGCTTCACTGTATGATTTCTGACTTTCTTAAAGACAGTCCTGAGCCTGCCTTGGCAGGGGGCGGGGCGGGGTATAAATTGAATAAGTAAATAAATATAAGACACAGAAGCAAGTCAGGGTAATTTTTTTCATGGCCAGTCGCCTGTAGGGAGAAAGAGTTCAAACCTTTAGATGTGTAGTTAAGCCCTTGGAAATGTTCAGAGTCCAGTTGGAGGCTCAAATCTTTTGCATATAGTACAGAATAGTTCATCTGCAATAATCTTATAGATATAATTTTCCTAATGCGTCGGCCATTTCCAGCTCTCCCATTGGCCGTGCTGTGCACTCCATCAGCCATTGACCCATCAACCATCACTCAAGAGTAATTGTGTGCCATTGGCTGGGTGCTGGGTCCACTCCCCTTCCTCGCCCACTGCCGTCTCAGCCACTGTTCACTGTCAAAATAACTGCCAAAATGGCTGTCTCTCCTGACGAAAACCCTGCTTGGGTCTGGTGGGACTAACTTTTCCCTCAGTGGCTGTTGCTAGGCAACCAAACTTGGTTCTGTCAGTAAAAAGGCAAAGCCAGAAGACCCTTTCCAGGCCTTTGTGGGGAACTCATTGGGGCCAGTCCTGACTAGAGTTGCCATCTCCAGGTTGGGAAATTCCTGGAGAGTTTGTGGTGGAGTCTACGGAAGCCAGGGTTTGGGGATGGAAGAGCCCTCAGCTGAATAGAATGCCATAGAGCCCACCCTCCAAAGCAGTTATTTTCTCCAGGGAGAGAGAGAGATCTGTTGTCTGGAGTTCAGTTGTGATACCAGGTGATACCACAGCCAGTGTGGAGTAGCAGTTAACACTTCAGAGCAGGGTCTGCCAGACCCAGGTTCTTGCTGTGGAAGCTGAGTGGGTGATTTCGGACCAGTCACAGTCTCAGCTTAACCTACCTCATAGGGTTGTTGTACAGATCAAAAAGGGGAAAGGAGAGTGATGTAAGCTGCTTTGGTCCCTACTGCAGAGAAAGACTGTACTTTTCCACCTGGGGAACCATTGTTGCCAATCTCCACGAGGTCTGGAGATCACTCAGAATTACAACTGCTCTCCAGATGGCAGAGATCAGTTCCCCTGGAGAAAATGGTGGACTTTGTGTCCTTATACTCTGCTGAGGTTACCACCCTATGACAGCCCGTGTGACTGGTCAGGGCTTCAGAGCAGGGTAGAGGCTGCAGGGGGGGGGGGAGATGGAAGGCTGGAGTCAGAGGGTCAGATAAAGGTAGGTTGATGATTGGCCGGGGATAGGGTTGCTAACTCCAGGTTGGGAAATTCCTGGAAATTTGAGGGGTGGCACCTGGAGAGGTTGAGGTTTGAGGAGGGGTGGGACTTCAGACATGTACCATGTCATAGACTCCACCCTCCAAACCAGCCACTTCCTCCTGGGAAACCATTGTTGCCAATCTCTAGGTGAGGGCTGGAGATCACTCAGAATTACAACTGCTCTTCAGGAGGGAGGGGGGAGGAGATGGAAAGCTGAAGTCAGAAGGGCAGATAATGGTAGGTTGAAGCTTGTCTGGGAAGGAGATAGGGTTGCCAGCTCCAGCTTGGGAAATTCCTGGAGATTTAAGGGGTGGAGCCTGGAGGGGGTGAGGTTTGAGGAGGGGTGGGACCTCAGACAGGTACAATGTCATAAGCTCCACCCTCCCAACCAGCCATTTCCTCCTGGGGAACCACTGCTGCCAATCTTCAGGCGAGATCACTCAGAATTACAGCTGCCCTTCAGATGACAGGGATCAGTTCCCCAGGGAAAAAGGTAGATTCTGTGTCATTATACGCTGCTGAGGTCACCACAGCAAATTGATGCTGAGTGCCCAAGACCAGGACACCCACCCAGAGCCTCTTTCTAGAGCTCGTTGTATTTATTTCCACAATGGGCCTTATTCCTAGTATAATAATAACACAGTTTAACTATTTCTATTTGCAACTCCCCCCCTCCCATAGGGGGGTAGTATCTTGAACAGGACAGTGATTGTGTATGTGATGTTTGTAATACAGTTTGTCGAAAGCTAGTCCTTGGATGAACAGAGTAAATGTAACTCTGCTGCAGTGCCAATAGCTACACCGACTTCTTTCATCTGTCTGGTAACAACCTATAACCATTTAAAATTTTGCATATTAAGAAGACACCATTTGCAATCTACTTTCACAGCATGAGCATCTAGCTTACAGAATACAAATGAACCGATCATCTCTCTGCTATATTTTCCAAGCACCCTTTGGTAAATGAAGCTGCTCTAAGACTTAAAATAACAGTCTGCAATGCCCCAGGCAGAGTACTCCTTTTTTACTTTGCATTCTGTTAGCTTCCCCCCACAAAAAAAGGCCACTTGGTGTGTTACCTTGCCAACATGTGTTGTGCATATTTTTCAGCATGGGTATGGTACTATGATCAGCTTTTTCATCACACAACACATCTGATGAATTGCACTCTGGCTCACAAAAGCTTATGCTGGAATAAATGTTCAGTAGTTAAGATGCTACCGGATTCTTGCTGTCGCAGGCTAATACTTTACCCATCTGGAATTATTTTTCATTGTACATTACTGGATTGGAGAGCAGAATAAGTAGAGCCATTGTTGTGTACTGGTTAAAGCATTATATTAGGATCTGGGGTAACTGGGTTTGAATTAGGGTTGCCAACCTTCAGGTAGTGGCTGGAGATCTCCCACTATTACAACTGATCTCCAGGTGACATAGTGATCTATGTCACCTGAAAAAAATGGTTGCTGTGGAAGGTGAACTCTATGGCATTATAGCCCATTGAATACTCCCTAAGCCCTAGTGGTTAAGTGTGTGGACTCTAATCTGGGAGAACCGGGTTTAATTCCCCACTCCTCCACTTGCACCTGGCTGGATGACCTTGGGCAAGCCATAACTCCGGCGCAGCTGTTCTTGAAAAAGAGCCGTTTCTGTCAAGAGCTCTCTCAGCCCCACCTACCTCACAGGGTGTCTGTTGTGGGGAGGGGAAGGAGTTTGTAAGCCGCTCTGAGACACCTTTGGGTAGTGAAGGGCGGGGTATAAATCCAATCTCTTCTTCTTCTTCTTCTTCTTCTACCCTCCTCAGGCACCCCCCCCCCCAATCTCCAGGTTTTTCCCAGCCTGAAGCTGGCAACCCTAGTTTGAATCCCCACTCTGCCATGCAAGCTTGCTGGGCGCCCTTGGGCCAGAAACACACTGTCAGCCTAATCTACCTCACAGGGCTGTTGTGAGGATAAAATGGAGGCAAGGACAATGACGTAAGCCACTTTGGGTCCCCATTGTGGAGAAAGGTTGGGTATCAATGAAGCAAATCTATAAAATAAAACAGGATGACTTTCCATTCTCTGTATGGACAGTAAAAAAAAAAGGCATTCATTCCACCATGTATACCTTCTCTGACACAAAGCGTTGAAAAAAAAACCCAATACATTAATTTGTCACTCAGCTCTTCTCCCCCCCTGCTTAGACGTCCCCTCCACATTCTCCCTGGGCTTGCTGATCTTTCACTTTGTCCCCCACTCAGTTTTGCATTCTTCTGGGCATTCTCTCACCCTCCCCCGGGCTTCACTGTTACGGCTTGCTGGCAGTTCATGGCATTCCACCTGCTAGCAGCTGACAGCTGCGTTCTCTTGCTGCAGCCTTCAGTCCCACTGGGGTTTTCTTGTGAAGAAAACTGCATCTAGCTGGGGAAAGGACCTTGAGAAATCATATTAACTGGCATCCTATTAAGGGCAGGCTTGCACTCGGTATTAGTCGGGGCATGCCATAGTGCATAACAGGAAAATGCTGGTTATGCTCGACACTCTAGGCAGAGTTTATCTGGTACTTCAGATTAATCCGGAGTCTGCTTTAAATAGGAAGATGGGGGGAAAGGGTTTTTAAACCAATTTAAAAGTGTGCCTTTGGGCAGACCTTTTTCTTAATATTGAATTCCAGCACCGATACATCTTACCTGGGACGATATGTGACTTTCGAGTAGACAAGTGATTTAATACCTCTCGTTTTAGAAATTAAGACAAAATGTTAAAAACATTTGTTCCACACTGAACTTTTCTAATTGGGACAGGAAGATAGAGCTTGAATGGATGTAAGCCATTTGCTGCGTCACTGAGGGACAGTTCCATCTTAATATCCTGTGCGGCATTTCCAGGAAAAGCAGTGATTTCATTCATGCGCACAGCTGGCCCAAGGGTTTTCTTTGCCCCTGCCCCACAGAGAAATGAGGTTTAGAATTAATTTCTGCCTTTATTACTTAACATTTGAAATAAACAATGTCAATATAAAAATACACATTTTAATGATTTCTTTGTACTGTTCATTAACCCTATAAATTCTGTTCTGTCTTATTTGGTGCCACTTACAGCCTGGCAACCTAGGGGATTGCCTGTATAGTCACCCTGGTCCTGTTTGCGTGTACCGTACTCGGATCGACAGAAAAGTGTGCAGAGGTGTGAAAGCAGATCTCCGCTAAGAGTCTGTAGCATGACTCTCCATTTAAAAGAAGTGATGCCCCTGTGTGAATAGAGCTGCCGGGTCTACGACCAGAAAGATGACACTTATACTTGAGAATGTTCCATGGCACAATCCCTCATTATCTTCACCAATCTCACCCATCTTCTCCTCCCACCTACAGAATCTAGCAGGTCCCTGATCTGGCAGAAATAGATTAAAAGGAGTATGAACCTGAAGAAGCTAGCAGAGTACTGATTTCAGTCCATGAGAAGCAGCTAAGCTTCTCTTTTGGCTTCCAAACCATTTCAGTTTGGACCCAAGGTGGTGAAGCCCAGGAAGGATTTTCCATTGCTCATCAGGTGGTTAAGCCATAAATCCATAGAACTAGAACGTGGCACTCCTTTTAAGTAAGGTAAAGGTAGAAGTTTCCCTTGGTCGAAAGCCAGTCGAATCCAACTCTAGGGTGTGGTGCTCATCTCTGTTTTCAAGCCGAAGAGCCAGCGCTGTCCAAAGATGTTTCCGTGATCATGTGGCTGGCGTGACTAGATGCTGAGGCACATGGAATGCTGTTACCTTCATACCGAAGCGGTACCTGTTTATCTACTTACAATTTCTTGCTTTCGAACTGCTAGGTTGGCAGGAGCTGGGATCAGAGATGGGAGCTCACTCTGTCATGCGGCACTTGGGTCTCGAACTGCTGAACTACTGACCTTCTGGTCTGCAGTTTAGCGTCTTAACCACTTGAGCCACCAAATAACCTCCGGGCACTGATATGAGGGCCACTTCAGAAATCCCCCCCCATCAACTAGAAATAAACTTGGGGTAAGTAATGTATGTAACATGTAACATAATTTGCAAATATAGCAAAAGTTTATTTTGCCACAAATACATAGGTAAAGGTAAAGGTTCCCTTGCTCGAAAGCCAGTCGAATCCGACTCTAGGGTTGCGGTGCTCATCTCCGTTTCAAAGCCGAAGAGCCAGCGCTGTCCGAAGACGTTTCCGTGGTCATGTGGCCGGCATGACTAAACCCCAAGGCGCACGGAACGCTGTTACCTTCCCACCAAAGTGGTACCTATTTATCTACTTGCAATTTCTTGCTTTCGAACTGCTAGGTTGGTAGGAGCTGGAACTAGAGACAGGAGCTCACCCTGTCTTGCGGCACCCGGCTCTTGAACCGCTGAACTACTGACCTTCCACAGCCTGCAGTTCAGCGTCTTAACCACTTGAGCCACCGCAGCTCCCACAAATACATAAGTCAAGGTAAATTCAAAAATACAATCAACATATATCTACAATTTCCCAATCCACCCCACACTTGGTATTTCCGTCAGTGTTTTTAAACAAAACAAAACAAAGCACCCTGAAAGGACTGGGTCTAACACAGGGGGAAAGCAGACTTTCGATGTCTGAATTTTAGATGGCTCATTTTATCCCAGTATAAAGAGAGGGCTCCCCCCCCCACCCCAAATGTCGTCTTACTTTCATTTCAGAAGAAAATGACTAATAACCATTGACTTCTGCTTCCGAAACTGCCTTACCACAGCCTTAAGAGAAGTGCCTTGCCGAAGGCAATACAAAGAACAGAGGGAGAGAACACAGAGATTGTATGTTCCTGAGCCACTCCCTAAATAAGTACCTCTCTTTTTGCTGGTTAATGTATGTCTGAACCGCGGGTTGCCAAGAGCCACCAGACAAAGATGCCCTGTGCGCCAAGAGTCATCCCAAGCATCAAGTGGAAAGGAATCACATTACTTCCCAGCCCCATCTCTCCTCCAGAGGGACTGGAACCCACAGAACTGGCCCCCTCGTTCCTTCTTGCAACAAGCCCTGTCTGAATTTAGGATTAGAATAAAATGGTGTCTTGTGATTCTGTTATGTTTTAACCCTGCCTTCTTCCCAAGGAGTTCAGGGCAGTGAACGTAAGGTCTCTCCATCTCCTCCACAATCTTATCTTCACAACAACCTTGTGAACTTAGGCGGAGACAGGGGACAGCAACTTGCTCAAGGTAACCTAGTAAACGTCAAGTGGAATTTGAACCGAGATCTTCTTAGTTCTAGCCCTGCACTCTCCCTGACATACTGGCTCTGTCTGAAATATCTAACAAAATGCATTTGCGATTCATTCTCTCTCTCCAGCTGGGAATTAGCTATTTTGCAATTGTGGCTGATGAGGGGTGAAGTGTAAATGAGCAGTTTGTAAAGTGTCACAGCCGCAGAAGTTGGCTAAACACACAGGCGTAGATACAGCTTCCCCTTTATATCCCCCCCTCCCCGTGGGACTAATAGATCTTGCAACGCTAGCGAGTAGATTTCTTGGAACTGTAGCTGTCCAGGGCTTGGGAGCTCCCAGCAGACTCAGAAGCTTGCTAGCTGCATCTGAACACTTCGATCCTCCCCTCCGTCCCTCGGGCATTCGCCCCTTCTGACGCCCCCTCCAGATGCATCCTAAGAGGCTTCACCAAGCCAGTACCCCCGCCGATAGCCAAGGAGGGGCGGAAGAGAAGAAAGCGACTGATCCCCCAAACACGCCAAACCATCTCCTTGGTCCTTTGCCCTTTTGTCGGGCCCGTGCATCGAACTAAACCCCTCTCGCCGTTGACGTGTGTTTCCCCCTTTCCAATCCCTGGATGTGACAGCAATTGTGGCGAGAGTACACCACCTCGTCCACATACGTGTGCAGCCACCACAAAGAGAGACCTCGGAGACAACAGGCAGCGTTGCATCTCATTGGATAGACAGGTGCATCTGCCAGCCCGCGACTGGCTCTTTCCAAATGATGGGTGGGGGATTCTACTCCTCCCCGTGGTGCGTTCGAGCGCCCCTCGAGCAAGCCAGCTTTCCTAAAGAAGGCTTGTTAGGTAAAGCGACGCTTGTTGTACAGATGCAGAGTACCCCCGTGGGGGCGAAGACAAAAAAACCAACCAAAAACAAGCAAGCACAAAACCCTCTCCGTTTCTAAGCGCAAAGCACCCGCCCCACCTCCATCGTGCCCTCCAAACTCCTCTGATCGACGGCCGGCTGCAAAACCGATTCCCTCCTCTGCATGCAATCAAGCCCGGGCGCAAGGTAATAAATAAGCTCGCCGACGAGAGCGCCTGTGTGCAACGAGGGGCGAAAGGGGTGTGTTGTTGCACAGGCGGAGAGGCCGGAGCGCGCATGCTCGCCCGCTCGGTGTGACGTGAGCAGAGTGGCTAAGCAGGGGAAGATCAAAGCGCGAGCGAGGAGAGGCGAAGCGGCTCGCGGGGAGCCTCTTTGCGCGGGAATCAGCCGGGCGAAGAAGGGGGGCGAAGTTTCCTGCCGAGGGGAACCAGCCGACGGACCGGCCTGCCCGAGTCTGTGCAGCTCGGCGGCGCGCGTGTTTCCCGCCGCTGGTTTCTCTCCCTGAAGCGAGTAGTAGGGGCGCAGCAGGGACGACTGGCGGCGGGACATGGGGAGGCGGCAACCCCGGGCGGACGCATGAGTGAGCAGAAGCCCGAGCCGAAAGGCGCCCGCCCGCCCGCCCAGGATCAGTCCCCACCCCCGGCTAGGAGCACGGGATGGCGGTGGCGCGGCTGCGATGAGGCAGAAACTTCGGCGTGGATGTAGGAAGTAGAAGTGCGACCGCGACGAGGTAGGAAGAAGCCTCCCCCTGGCTGGAGCCTGCGCCCGGCGGAGAAGGAGCAGGCGGCGGCGCCCGCCCCGGTCTCGGCGCTGCCTGCCTCCGCCAGGCGGAGGTTTTGCGCCCTGCTCGGCGCGCGTCACGGCGAAGCCGGGCGCTAAGCTCCTGCCCGCCTGGTGCTCTCGTAACGGAGAAGCGGCCTCGGGCGAGAGACCCGCCAGGCTGGCGCCTCGTTGTTCCGCCACCTCCCAGTCCCATCAAGTGCGGCGGGGGGACCCTTTGTTAAGCCTGTAGAAGTCCCTGCACGTCCGGTCGCTTCCCTCGCTGGCACGCCGGCCACTTCCTCATTCCACCGGATTCCCGAAGGAGGAAGGATTGAAGTTTGAGAGGGAAGCGCTTTCCACACCACGGCGCCTCTTTTCCCCCCGAGTATCGTTCGCTGTTATAGGATCTAGACAGTGGAAGTCTCTTTTAAACTTCCGTGTTATTTATTTCCAAATACGGGGGGTTAATAAGGACTCAATGCCTTGCCTTCTCAAAACACTGAAGCCTCAGGTGCATCTTACTTCGATGTTAAGTGCAGCAGTCTTGGTCCATCATTCCTACTCCCCCCTCTCCAAGTAGGGCCAGTTGTTGCGTAGGATCACAACCGTGCAGCTCATTCCCTCATATTTGTCTAGAAGTTAGTCCCATTGTGTTCAACGAGGCGTACTCCATAATAAATTGCATTTCGGATCCTTTCGACATAACAGGAGTAAACAGCGTTTCTCTTCCAAGTTCTTGATTTATTTTTCTTCCTCCCACAGCTGACAAGCAGGGCTCCCCTTTTGCAATCTGAAGATGAAAAATATTTGGAACTAACCAGATAGCAGTGGGTGGCATTTTTGGCTGGCAAGGCGATATGTGTGTGTGTATGTGTGTAACCATGAATATTTAAGCATATAATTATCCTTGTTGTAGTTTATTCTCATAACAGACTAGAGAGTCATAACATTTCCAAAGCTTTCCTAAATGCCTTTCATTTTCTAAGCTTTCCTGAATGCCTTTAAAAAAATTAATTTAAAAACACCTGAAAGGTTGTTGCTGAACAGCAGCAACAGATAAATATCAGAGGAATAATTTTGCTAAACCACTATACTTGCGCTAAGCACATTCCATAGTTGGGGCTTCTTTCAAGGAAAATGTGTTCTGGATAAAGTTTGTTCCAATTAACTATATTCCTAGGCATGCATACATGGGAACAAGTGCTCTCTCTTTTTTTAGTAAATATAGGGCTCTGATCTGGATAGCCTCAGACTAGCTCAGTCTAATCAGGGATGATCCTGGCCAGTATTTGGGTGGGAGACCACTAAGGAATACCAGCATGGCTGTGTACAGGAGAGATGTGCCAGTCTATATTTCATCCTGCACTTGATCAGAAACGTTGCGCTTTTATTTAGAGTGATTGAAAGGGACATGTTTAATGTAGAAATGTCTGACACATATACACGTTTATGATGTATACATAATAAGATTCTGGAGTCTGTCTTTTTAGGTGCAATTTATATACGCCACTCTTCTTTTTTGAAGCATGCAAGTGATCAGTCATGAGTTTGTTAGTCCCATGGTTTACACTGAGGTCAGAACAGAAGCCTTTGAGGCATATTACACATTATTGTCTGTAGCAGGCAGCAGTTGCTTAGTTGGCTGGGTTTTTCTGAACACACTGATACATTGTGAGATTTCTTAATGAAAGTCAGTGTATTCATTTAGTTTGAAAAGCGGCTAAATACAGGGCAGTAATAATAGGGTAGGTAAACTTCTCCAGTAACTATTAAGTTGGATTTAATTTCACGTTTTGGGGAAGGCCCTGGGCATGTCGGTTTTCCCTCATGGCTCCGGCCTTTAGTATAAGGGCTGTATGTACTCCAGACTAAAATAAAGTGAAATCCTCTGAAAGAAAGGCTTCACTGTGAAGTCTGTGTGCAAATATGTGCCTGTTCTCTGGTTTTAAGTTAGTCTGCCATTGTAACTATTGCACATGGGAACAATTTACTGTGTGATGCACTGAAACTCTGCTCCTAACCACCGGGAATCTTGTTCAATATTTCCTCTTTGGGACATCTGCAGGTATTGCTCAGGTACTTGCAAATTATGCAGAAAGTCTTAGGAGGTTGAATAACATACTCAGTACCACATTCTTGAGGGTTTCCTTTACTCTTGTGGAACTGCAGTATATGCATTGTTCTGAATATGTCAACTTCTCAGTTCACGGATCAGGTGAGATAAAATGATTGGATTTAAGTTGGAGTGTTTCACATTCCTTCCTGAACATTTTTGTTGGCATATCTGGCTGCAGCACTTTCCGCATGAATATTTTGCGTGTTTACCAAGAAGTAAGTCCCACTGGTTTCCCTTGAGGCTTATTACAAGGGAATGTTGCAACTTGCAACTTTCATGTTTTTTGTGACTTTTGATTCTGCACTTGGAATACTTTATCCTAAGTATGTACTTGTTAATGCACAAAACCTTGGGATGGATCCCTTGACCTTGTTAAAATCTAGCCAAAGAACTGGATTTGAAGCAGGCCTGTAGCCAGGATTTTTAAAGTCAGGGGGCATTTAAATTTCTTAGGGGGCACTAGCTAATAGAATTAAAGGAATACCCAGCTCCTTCCACGCACCTGCCACCATTCGGGGGCCCTGGGCTGGATGGGAAGTTGTGGGGCCTTGCCAGTAAGTCAGGGGGCCTAGCCCCGAGATGCCCCACTGTAGCTACGGGCCTGATTTGAAGAGATTGGGCTGAACTGGTTTGTAGGCCACGGCGAGGGTTACAGTTACTTCAAGTCTTTCACATCCTGCCAAGTCACTCCCACTGCATCCTTCCTTGGCGTCACCAGAAAACCTCCTGTTACGTGTATTGCTGTGCTCATTGAAACTCCTTCTGTCTGCCAGGATAGCCACTATGGCCTTCGTGTCCAGAGATGGTAATACGTCTGAGTATCAGATATTGGGGAAATAAAATGGGGAGACACTGTTGCCTTTATGCTTGGCTTGGAGCTTCCCAGAGGCACTTGGCACAGGGACAAAACGCTGACTTAACTTAGAGATAAGTAACTTGCCCGTGGATCCCAAATGGAGCATGAGACAGAGGAGGGCCCAAGCCCAAAGTGTTTCTTTGACCTTGCGTTTGCTGTTGCAGTCTCCATGTTACAGAAGGGAGTGGTTGAGACTGAGAGCCTCAGACCGCAGAGTGAATGCAAAGCAAGAACTGCAGAACTGCAAACCTCAAGCCACTTCCCCTTCAGTTCACTTCCCTGCAAAGCACTAATTCTCTGACTTTCCCAAAGGGGAGAGAAATCCCTGTTTTTATGGGTTACCAGTTCACAGCCCTGGCTAGTATTTGGATGGGAGGCCTCTAAGGAATGCCAGGGTTGTGACGCGGAGGCAGGCAATGGCAGACCACCTCTGAACGTCTCTTGCCTTGAAAACTCTGTGGGGTCACTGTAAGTCAGCTGTGACTTGACATCACTTTCCATCCATCACCCGTTCATGCCCAAAATGTATGCAATTCACCCAGTCCTCTTCCCTGGCTACAAGGTTCCATTTTGAAAGAGCGGCGCCTGAAGATAGCCAAAGGGGCAGACTTTAGAAGGCATCTGCTCTCCATTCAGCAGCCAGCCAATGTGCAGCTGTCTCAGCCTGCTTCTACTATAGTGTCTCTCAAAGCTCTGCCTGAGAATCACACAGGCACCCGTGTAGCACAGGCTGAATTAGAGACCGGGTAGGAGTTAACCCTGTGAAACATCCTGCGTTTTGTTGGGCCCTCGGTCTATATAAAACACCGCCACCAAGCCATCATTTTAGCAGACACACGGAAATGGCAATTAGATTACTGTTGTTCTGGTTTTGTTTTGTTTTTTGTTTTTATTTTGGCCTTAATGTGGTTAGATCATCATGCTGTGTTATGTGAGTGTTAACGGCCAGGCTACGTGCAGAGGATGGGAAAGAGGTACGTGAATGCTGTGCTTTTAGCTGTTCATTTTCAAAGAGAAGTTGTTGCACGCTTGCTCAGCCCCATTTTATCTCTTTATCAATCGGTCACCTCATGGTTTGCATTGAGATTGTTTTTCCATGTTTCTTTTCCATTCTTCTGCCAAAGAGTTCAGGGGAGCACACCTGGGTTTATTCCTTTCAAACAGCCCTGTGAGCTAGGTTGGGATAAGACAGTGACTGGCCCAAGGTCACTGGATAAGCTTCACTGTTGAATGGGGAGTTGAACTCGGTACACTTCAGCCACTGCACCTTACTGCCCACCATTCTAGGCGTTAAAGCCGCTGGGTCTCCGTTACTGCTGGCCAATGTTCCCTCTAAGATGTGGAGTCTTGTGAGCAGAAATTCTACCTTGTGAGCTACTGGCATTAAAGCAGTGAACAAGCGATTTGGCTACTGTATAAATTAGTTTGCTCTGGAGCCATTCTTCCAGAGCGAAGACAAAAATGAGTGAGCCAGAGGCTAAAAAAGAGTGAGCTAGCTCACACTAACTCAGCTTAGAGGGGACACTGCTGCTGGCTGTAAACAAATAGTAGGTAGTAAGGAAAGGAAGATACCATGAGAATAAGCAAGAACTGCAGGGCAAGTTAGAGAACGACACTGCAGTGTATGTTTTGTTAGCTGAGCACACCGTACATGTTTGCTAATCTTCAGTAAGTAGGATAATGAACAGCTCTGCAAAACACAATGAACAGCTCTGCAAAAATGGGTCCAGTAACAAGATCAGCCCTATGGATTTAGCTAATAATTGAGCCTCTTTGATGAAGTGTTTCAGAGGAAAAAAGCGGACATAAAATATATTGTTACGGGTGGCAGATTAGACACATATATAAAATCACTGAACATGTGCAGAAAATAGCTTAACTTTCGGATGAATGCACACTTAGAGGACTGTTTCATGTAACTGGAGTCAGGTATCCTTAAATGAAACTGTCTGAACTGGGCTATACAAACATTAAGCCTTCTTCTGTGACTGTGGTATTCACATGACAAGGAATTCGGCATTACGATGTGGCCTTTGGAATGCAGAAACTTTATAGCCTAGGCTGTAAAGTGATGTTTCCAAATTCCAGACAGTAGTTCTGTGTCTAAGGCTGAAAATATCTCTGCAAGAACCAGTTGTTACATCACCTGTTTTTGTTTGAATCCTTATGACAGTTCAGAAAATGTGCTGGGTTTAATGCCATTGGTGAGCGCACAGAGAAATATTCCAAGTTCACAGCTTCTTGCTCTTACTTTGTGTGCATTTTGGATAAACTAGAAATGCACATGTTTAGCCTGATTTCTGGGTTCATAGGGACAGAACCTTCTGCGGAAACAACTGACTTACCAGCTAGGAGTACACATGATTTACAAAGGACTGCCTTCTTCATGGGGACTGTGCATATAATAAAATGGAATAGTACAGTATCACATGATCTACGTTATTATTGGACTGCTAGTGGTTTGTACAGCACTTTAAAGGGCAGATTCCTACCATAGCATTTTATAGCTGGGAGAGCAAACATTGCTGCAGAGACTTTGTTGAGGATGGGTGAAGTGAGATGCTTTCTGAGGTGACATACATCCATGAAGTCATTGGGCAGGGGAAAGACTGTGTAGAAAGAAAGGAGCTAATAGATAATAGTCAATTAAAATGTGGTGGAGAACTTTAATATTAAAGCTGGGTTGTAAATAGACCTTTTTTGCTTTATATTGTTATCAGGTACCCTTAATAACTCCTGCCAACCTAGCAGTTCGAAAGCAAGAAATTGCAAGTAGATAAAGAAGTACTACTTCAGTGGGAAGGTAACAGCGTCCCATGCGCCACCGTGTTTAGTCATGCCGGCCACATGACCACGGAGAAGTGTTTGGACCGCGACGGCTCTTTGGCATGGAAACGGAGATGAGCACCACCCCCTAGAGTCGGATTTGACTGGCTTTCGAGCAAGGGAAACCATTACCTTTACTTACCCTTAATAAAACCTCAGATTTCATGTATACTTAAGAGAAATGTATGGCAAAATCCAAAACGGGAAAAATTGGTTTTCATTCGGTAAGGTCTTTTCAGATCCCAGGTTTCCCAATTGTTTATCTTAGCAATAGATTAATCAGTAGAAGAGTTGCATAAAGTAAAACAAGCAACTCTGAAAGGAAGTAGCCCATCATCTAAAGATCCAAGTCTTAATTTGTGTGTTCCAGCAGTAGCAGGGAATTTCGAGGATGCAGGTTCAAGAATCAAATAACAACCATGAATAGTAACAATAGTTGGTGCAGCACCTTTTTTTGTCATTGTGCAATGATACTGTGGTGCAGGTGTCAGCTTTCTGGGGGAGCCAAGCTAGATGTTGTAAGTAGATGGGTGTAGCGAACCCTGATAGCACTCTCCCTGTCTCTCACTCTTCATTAAAAGCAACCTGGAGAGTGGATGATCTGGGCTGGAAAATGCTTAATCCATTCGTAGCCTGTCTGCTTCAGGTCATTTTCACCTTTCACACTGTACACCCAAACTAGAAGTGACAGAGTCCTTGTGGATGTTGCTGCCATTTTAAAATGCCTCAAGGGCCTGATGCTAACCAGGCTCTCAGTGCAGCAGGCTAAGGCGCTTCTGTTTCCTCCCCTGCATCTTTTCAAGTGCTGAAATGGCCACCACCACCCTGCAGCAAAGGTGTCGGGCTGTAGGCTGCTCAGAATTGGGACCCTGCGGCACTTTAAAATGATTTTAATGTGGTGGTCGCATGCTTTTGGTGGCCATGCCATAACGTCTAGTTCTGCTTTCAGATCTTATTTTTTGTGGAGAAAGAGGACTGGGTTGTGTGAGGTTGTTTCCTGCATTTGGAGGTGATGTGCAGTTTGACCTTCAAGAGCAGATATGAGGGGGCGTAAAGCCGGGGGCAAAGAAATGTTGTATTAATGATAGCAGCAGATCTATACTTGAATTGGGATCCTGTTTAGGGATGCTATATAAGCATGTCATCTTGTTGCTGAGACTAAAAATCAAAAGTTCCTTAGAAGGACAGTTATTCCTGCAAACTCCATGCATTTGCAGTCTACGTCTTTGCTTTGCTGACTAGGACATCTGGAATCAACTTCTAAATCCGTTTGAGATAGATCAAGATGGGTAGCCATGTCAGTCTGTCTGTCTAGCAATAGGAGAGAGCAAGAGTCCAGTAGCACCTTAAGGACTAACAAAAGTTGTTTTAGGGTATGAGCTTTTGTGAGTCACTGCTCACAAATTTTGTTAGTCTTTTGTTAGTCTTTAAGGTGCTACCAGCTGCGGTGGCTCAAGTGGTTAAGACGCTGAACTGCAGGCTGTGGAAGGTCAGTAGTTCAGCGGTTCAAGACCCGGGTGCCGCAAGACAGGGTGAGCTCCTGTCTCTAGTTCCAGCTCCTGCCAACCTAGCAGTTCGAAAGCAAGAAATTGCAAGTAGATAAATAGGGACCACTTCGGTGGGAAGGTAACAGCGTTCCGTGTGCCACGGAAACGTCTTCGGACAGCGCTGGCTCTTTGGCTTTGAAACGGAGATGAGCACCGCAACCCTAGAGTCGGATTCGGCTGGCTTTCGAGCAAGGGAACCTTTACCTTTACCTTTTAAGGTGCTACTGGACCCTTGCTCTTTTCTACTACACCGGTTTGGTTTCTGCTGCCTAGTAGTCCTCGGAGAGCTAGCAAAAAGACTATTTGAGGGCTCTTTGTCAAGTATGCAATT
Organism: Gekko japonicus; assembly: GCF_001447785.1. NCBI lineage: Eukaryota > Metazoa > Chordata > Lepidosauria > Squamata > Gekkonidae > Gekko > Gekko japonicus. The sequence continues at coordinate 151,525 of NW_015166427.1, forward strand.
AAGCTAATGTTGATGTTCCTGTATGTATATATTTTTTTCTAGGTTGTATTTGTTAGGTGCTTTTGTGCTTATAATTTCCATCCAACCTTGAGTCTTGGTGATAAGGGTGAGCTTTAAATAAAGTAAGAAAGTAAATAAAATCCAATGTGGTAGCATCAACCTCTGGAAAACTTCTAATGCTCTATAGGACAGGTGGTCTTCTCCCAACAAAAGCTCCCATTTCACAATTGTGGCTCTAATGCGAATTCCAGTGTCTCATGAGTGAGCAGTGCAAGATTTGAAAGACCTGCTCAAGAAAGAAGAAGATAGCAACTTCTGTGAGTGGGAAAAAATTGAGGAAATGGAACCACCACAAAATCTTGTCCATCTCTCTTCCGTACCTTTCTGAATTTGCACTTCTCCCTTCGTGCACACGTCATGGCTAGTCCCTACTGTATGAAATGTGATTCCTGATTATATTGTTTAAAGGGTGGTTTTGGAGATCTTCATAAATCACATTATTACTGTCATAAGGTGTGGTGGTCATCTAACACACATTCTTGTGTGAATCTCTGCTAGGAGTTACAGGATTAGTATATTATAGTGTCAGTGTACTTGCTGTTAATAAAAATCAGGCACAGTACCTGAAGAACTGTCTTCTCCCATGCATTCCTGCCCAGGAATTAAGAGTGTGGGGAGATGCCCCCCCCCTGACTGTCCCACCGATTAAAGATACTCATTTGGTGGGTACATGAGAGAGGGCCTCTTCTGCAGCAGCCACATAATTATGGAACAACCTCCCCCTGGAGGTGCCCCAGGCCCCTCTTTGTCTATTTTCAGGAGAAAGTTGATGACAGTTTTACTTAAGACTGCATTTTGAATTAATATAGCTTCTATTGTTATTTTTAAAAAAATTCAATTCAATTTATATATAACTACAACAGTTTTAGGAGCTGCGGTGGCTCAAGTGGTTAAGGCACTGAACTGCAGGCTGTGGAAGGTCGGTGGTTCAGCATTTCGAGACCCGAGTGTGCCGCATGACGTAGTGAGCTCCCATCTCTGGTTCCAGCTCCTGCCAACCTAGCAGTTCGAAAGCAAGAGATTGCAAGTAGATAAATAGGTACCACTTCGGTGGGAAGGTAACAGCGTTCCGTGCGCCTTGGTGTTTAGTCATGCCAGCCACATGACCATGGAAACGTCTTCAGACAGCGCTGGCTCTTCGGCTTTGAAACGGAGATGAGCACCGCAACCCTAGAGTCGGATTCGACTGGCTTTCGAGCAAGGGAACCTTTACCTTTACCTTTTACAACAGTTTTAATGTAACTTAAAGTTAGGCAGCAACAACAGCAAAAGTCTACCCGAAGAATCAGTATACATTCATATCTTTTATTCATAGCTTTTATTATTGACAGTCCTAATTGGAGTTTTTAGAACTGTGACTTTTATGGGTTTTATAACTGTTGTTGTGTTTTTATAATGTTTGATTTATAGCATAAGCCACCTTGGTTTCCAAATGGGAGAAAGGTGGCAAATGTTTTTAAAAAAGAAAGTATCTCTACAACAGTGTGGTACCAAGCTATGAAACTGAACTAACAAGCAGCATACGGTTTCAGAGCCAGGTTCCACAGACAACAGTTTAAAGTGATTTTCATTAACAATATCATTGTAAAAGCCAATGGAACAGTAGTGCTACAGTAAACATAAAAGGTAGAATTTCACCTCTTGTGGGTGAAAGTAAAGGAGCTGCATTCACCACATCACTGGAGGGATAGAGATCTTCGCCCCCCCACCCCTCAAACTCATTTGTATTTCTGGTAGGAAGCAAGTTTGGCTTCCATTTCAGTATATCCACTTTAGTTTCTTTCTCATAAAAGTGAAAGGCCCAGTTTGATTTCTGTCCTTGAAGGTAAATCTATGCCTTACAGGCTAGTATTTTGCTAGTCATTCATGACCAGCACATATTGTGAGTCTTGGGTCAATGGTTGCTTATGACAAACTTCCCGGACAGGTCAACTGATTTGCATCAGTGTGTCATTAACCCTATGATATAGAAACAGCATGCACAACATTTAAACAAATAAAAAGTACTTATTTAACCAACTCCTCCACATCCAGCTGCACGGTGACCTTGGGCAATCCACAGTTCTCTCAGAGCTGTTCTCTCAAGAACAGTTCTCAAAGAGCTCTCTCAGCCCCACCTATCTCACAGGGTGTCTGTTGTGGGGAGAGGAAAGGAAGGAGATTGTAAGCTCCTCTGAGATTCCAAGTGAAGGGCAGGGTATAAATCCAATCTCTTCTCTCTCTCTCCTTTTTCTTCTTCTTCTGTCTTCAGAGTTTCCTCAGCTCACTCAGCTGACTTCTTCTTTTTTGACATCAGAACACCTGGAACAAAAGCAGAGGCCGATATATCCTACAACTCCACTAAGCAAAGTTGGAGGCCATCTTCTGGTCCAAGAGCCAGCGTGGTGTAGTGGTTAAGAGTGGCAGACTCTAATCTGAAGAACCGGGTTTGATTCCCCACTCCTTCACATGAGTCCTACTGGGTGACCTTACACCAGTCACAGTTCTCTCAGAACTCTCTCACCTACCTCATAAGGTGCCTGTTGTGGGGAGTGGAAGGGCAAGAGATTGTAAGCGGCTTTGAGATTCCTTAGGGTAGAGAAAAGTGGGGTATAAAACCCAGCTCTTCTTCTTCCTTCTTCCTCCAAGGAGCTGTGTTCCAGTGGAAGAGCTGTTTAAGTTGGATGAAGGCTGTTTTTTTATTTAAAGAATTTGTCACCTCTTCTTAGGGTGGAGGAAGATTCTGCCCCATATCTTTGTGTGCTTGTGGGGGGAGGAACTTAGCTTAGTTCCGCTGTAACTTCATAGCAAATTAATAAGTGTTTACTCTTTGAAGTCAGTCCATTATTGTTTTTAACTAATTCTGACAGTTCCTGAAGCATTTGTATTTTATTTGCATTTTAAATATATTTAATGGCAGTCAGCTAAACTGAGGGGGGAGGAATCCAGATGTTTTGCAAATGCTGCCGATGGAAGAGTTTCACTAAAAGTAAAATCAATGAGAGAGTATCTGGTCTCTGGAATTTTTTTAAAAAAATTCATTTATTTCCCACTTTTCTCCCCAGTGGGGATTCATAGCAGTTTACTTATTTATTTGGTTCAATTTCTGTCCTGCCCTTCCCACAAGTGGGCTCAGGGTGGGTCCCAACAATATAAAACAATAAAACCAAAGACTAAAACTATAAATTACAGAATTCCCCCCTTCTCCATTTTATTCACACAACAATCCTGTGATGTAGTTTAGGTTGAGAGAGTGATCGGCCTAAGATCTGCCAGTAAGCTTCCATGGCAAAGTGGAGATTCAGATCTGGTTCTCTAACCCATTACACCAAAACTGTGATAATTTGAGTCAATTACTGTATGTATTTTCCTATATGACAGGCAATCACATTGCGAAGTCAGTTTAATCATAATAGTCTGCCTGTGTATGCATAAATGGGACAATGATCAATGGGAATTATTACCTGGTTTTAAAATAATGTTTACAAAACAAACTCGTTGGGAAATTTAATTATGTGGCTAGATCAGTCCAGTTTAAAAAAAGCAGTGTTCTGTTACATAAGGTACTAATTATATTTCACACTCATGTAGCACTTCCGTTGTTAAAAGTGCTTCACACCCGTTGGGTTGGATCCAGAACAGCATTTCCGTTGGACTTAGGGTTCTTGCGTTTGTCTTGCCTGCTGCAGCCCCCATCTGCCCCCCAAAATGATGCTCCTACACTGCTCTGGATCCAGACCCTTATTTTGCAACCCATACAGTGAAGAAGAAGAAGAAGAGATTGGATTTATACCTCGCCCTTCACTACCCAAAGGCGTCTCAGAGCGGCTTACAAACTCCTTTCCCTTCCCCTCCCCACAACAGACACCCTGTGAGGTAGATGGGACTGAGAGAGCTCTGACAGAAACTGCTCTTTTTCAAGAACAGCTCTTATCAGAACTATGGCTTGCCCAAGGTCATCCAGCAGGTGCAAGTGGAGGAGTGGGGAATCAAACCCGGTTCTCCCGGATTAGAGTCCGCGCACTTAACCACTACATCAAACTGGCTCTGTGAGGCAGAACAAAACAAAAGTCCAGTGGCACCTTAAGAGAATAACAACATTTCTGTATGCATCATAGCTTGCATCGTCAGCTTTTGAAAACTGATGCAGAAATAAATGTTATTGGTCTTTAAGGTGCCACTGGACTTTTTGTTGTGATTTGCTACAGTTAGACTAAAATGGCTACCCCTCTGCAGTCCCCTGTGATGTAGGCAGTATTGGATTATCTGAGTATTGCGGTTGTGGGAGACTGAGAGAAAATAGCTTTTTAAAAAGTCGTCCAGAGAGTTTGTGGCAGAGGCAAAATTAGAATTGGGGGTCTTCTCAATCACGGTTCTTTTTTTAAATACCAAATAGCTACACCAGCTAGGGCTTTCAAGAATTGAATCCCCTAAAGTGCAGAAGATTATAGACAGCAGTTCTTCTCATGCATTTAGGAACTGCCTACGGTTTTCCAGACATACATAACAGCTGCAGGAAAAGGACTGCAAAATGCATGTGGCACGTGTGCATTCAGCTTGTGAGTGCAGACGTTTTATAATATACATAGGTAATAGGATATAAAATGTCGAAAACAAATGACTTGCTCTTGTGTTACGTTGTGTGATGTAAAAATACGGCAGTTGCGCCTCTGTATGATAACAAGAGTTCTGACCTGGCTCGCCCAGGCAAGCCCGATCTCATCAGATCTCGGAAGCTAAGCAGTATTTGGATGGGAGACCACCAAGGAAGTCCAGGGTCGCTATGCAGAGACAGACAATGGCAGACTACCTCTGAAACATCTCTTGCCTTAAAAACCCTAGAGGGTTGCCATAAGTTGGCTGCAACTTGATGGCCGAAAAAGAAAAAAGGGTAACAGTATGAGAGAAATGTGTTGTGAGCCCTTCGTTGTTAAAAGTCCCGAATCAGGTTAGGGTTATCTGTTTTCCTTTAAAAACAATTTTAAAATACTTCAATGCAAATGTGTTCTGTCATAGGCTTTAAATAGCAAAATAGAATTTTCCCTGGAATTACTGGCTGTCAATTTTTTTGTTTCCTGAATTATATAAATAATCTTATATTCTTATTACCTGATATTTTGGTTTTGGAAATGCTTGAGTATTATTGAAATAAAACAGAAGTCCAGTTGTACCTTAAAGGCTAACAGCACTCATTCCAGCATGAGCTTTTGAGTCAGTGCTCACTTCTTCAGATGCTATGGAGAGGAAATCATGTTCCTTATTTTTATAGAGAAAATTATTGAAGGGGATGGAGGAAGGGAGAGTTGGGGGCAGAGAGAAACTTAGTGTGAATCCTGTCATAAATCAGGCATGATTATGTGTGTAAGAGACTGGAACCAATTAGGTTGTTAGCATGTAATGGATGATGAGAGAGGTCAGGGAGTTGGATCCAACCAATTTTTCCACCTGTGAAAAAGCAGGGAAAGGGCCCCTTGGATCAACAAAAAGGCTGTGTTTTAAGGTCATTGGACAAAAGCCATGCAGAATGGGGGCTATAATAAAGAGGCAAATTGAGAGGGGGAGGATTGAGTGAAAATGCTGGCTGGATCCAACCCAAATGCTCCAGCCTCTCATGTGGAGTACAGATAAACAAAAGTAGTGGCATGCACATTTTGTTCTTTCTGATTAGTCACTTCTACTTTACATTTGGTCAGCATTACATTTGATTATTGAGCGCTCAGCATCAGAAATGCAGCTGTGGTTTTTGTTTGATCTTTCAAATGTTGTAAGTGTAAACCTTACTCTACAAACCTTTCCTCCTTTGTTCTTCTGTTCTTTCATGGATTAGTGTGAGAGTTCTTGAAGCCAGAAAGTTATTTGAATGCATTGCATTAGTATTTAAAGACATTGTACTTGATCTGCCTTGGAGATAAGAAAAATCTTACCCCCTACCTCTGTGTACTTGTGTGCTGCAGGTCAGCTGGTGAGATAGATATAGCAAACTAATCTTCTGGGGCATGTAACAATGCCTCATGCACAGTTGACATTTGGAAAATGTGCAAAATTGGATGGACCGCTTTAAGAGCATTAGTATTGAACTAGTTCAATTACTTGCTAGAAGGCATTTCTTACTGAATGTTGTCTATAACGTTTCTTCTGTAAAATGGGCTATTGTGAAAAGTATTGCTGAGTATAATGTGGTCTCTTGAGTTTTTATAAGGTTTTAACTGTTCCCTTGTGGTAATCAAATAATTGTTGTTTCGCAGGAAAGAGATACGTGCTCTGACTAGAGTTAAAACAGACATTCTGTTTTGCTTTGTTAAAACGTAAATTCCCCTTTCCCCTATAGAGGACCGTGTCTATATATAGTATAATCTGTTAGTGTACATAGTATGCTGTATGTGAAGCAGTATGAATGTGGTATGCTGTTTCAGGCTTCTTATCCCTTGTATCATGCTGTGAATCTACTATTAAACAATTGTTTAATATTTTGTAGCCAATGGCAGTTGCCTGTTCTGTTTGACTAGGTCACCTGGTCCTGATCTGTTCAAAACGACTGTTTTTTAAGCTGTGCATTAGTAGGCTCTTGACAAGTTCGTAGCTTGTTAAGAAACAGTGTGGTTCAGTAGTTGAACTAGGATCTTGGCGTAAAGGTAAAGGTTTCCCTTGCTCGAAAGCCAGTTGAATCCGACTCTAGGGGGTGGTACTAATCTCCATTTCCAAGCAGAAGAGCCAGCGCTGTCCGAAGACTTCTCCGTGGTCATGTGGCCGGCATGACTAAACACCAAGGCGCACAGAACGCTGTTACCTTCCCACCGAAGCAGTACCTATTTGTCTACTTGCAGTTTCTTGCTTTCGAACTGCTATGTTGGCAGGAGCCGGGGCCAGAGATGGGAGCTCACTCCGTCATGCAGTACTCGGGCCTCGAACTGCCAAACTTCAGATCTTTCAGTCTGCAGCTCAGTGTCTTAACCTCTGAGCCACTGCAGCTCACCGCGGATCTTGGAGACCCAGGTTCAGATCCCCACTCTGCCATGGAACCTTGCTGGGTGATTCTGGGTATTCTCAGCCTAGCCTATCTCACAGGGTTTTTGTGAAGATATGATGGAGAAGGAGAGAATGTTGTAAGCTACTTCGGGTCCCCAGTAGGGAGAAAGCTTGGAGTATAAATGAAGTAAATGAATACATTTCGAAGTGAAGTGATCGGCTACTCCTGGTCATATAGACTGCTAACGTAACTTGTACTTTCTAAATGGGTAGCTGTGTTAGTCTGTCTATAGCAGTAGAAAAGAGTAAGAGTCCAGTAGCACCTTAAAGACTAATAAAATTTGTGGTAGGGTATGAGCTTTTGTGAGTCACTGTTCATACCCTTGTTAGTTTTTGAGGTGCTACTGAAGTCTTAATCGTTTTTAATGTGTACTTTCTAATCAGTGATGTTTTGTTCGCTCTTCCCATTAACTCTGGGTCAGGAATTTTAATCTCCTGTCAGGCCATGTCCCTGTTAGCTTCGATTAGTAATGTGCATTTGGACACTTGCTCCCCACTCCTGTAAGGGGCGGATTGGCCATTGAGGCTACTGGGAAGAGTTTTGCAGGGCTGATGGCCCGAGGGGTCAACCGCTTCGTGGGGCCACCCTGACCGGGAAGCAACGGGCAGGCCCTAAGCAGAGGCTTGGGGAAGTTGGGATTGTTGAGGCAAGGGATGTTCCTGCCTGGCTGATTTGCAGCAAGGGACAAGATGGGCCCACCAAGCCTTACCTCAGGAGGCAAGGAATGGGCCCGCCTGGCCTCAAACTGCCAAGCCTCCCAGCTTGGCTGGGCATCTCCTGCTTGGGGCCCTCTGGGAAGGCTTTTCCTCCCTCTTTTTCGGGGAGGGGGATTGGGTCCTTTTCCAGGTCCTTTTCTCCCCCTCAATCCGCCCCTGCTTGTATTCTGTGACTTTCAATACCATTTGCTTTCAAGTAGATTAAAACATACATATATACGCTCCTTGTTTCGATGATATGGACCTTTCAGTGTTTGAATGCTGAAGCACTTCATGGTTTTTGTAAAGGTCAGACACCTAGAGGACCTCTGAAGTATGCACTTAATTTCCCACTACAGGAGAAATGGCTTTCATGTGCAGCTATGATGATAAGTATTGCCATCATAATCCTTTCAAGTGGAAATGTACACAAAAAGTTGCTACATTCTCCACTTTTCAAACTGAGACTTCAGTGGAATAGTTAAGTAATTATGACTGTGGAGAACTACCGTGTTTCCCCGACACTGTCTTATATTTATTTTTTCTCAAGAAGACACACTAGGGCTTATACCACAAATGCATAGAAATCCTGCTAGGGCTTATTTTGGGGGTAGGTCTTATTTTCGGGGAAACAGGGTAGTAAGGTTGATGGTATTCCCTGCATTGCACATTTGCCACACATTTGTGCTGTTCTGTTTCTTAAACAGAATTGGCACACTTAGTTTGTTAGGCGCCTGGGATTCTTCAGTCTCTGGGATTGTGCAGATCTGAGTATCGTGAAAGCCCATTCCGATTTGAAACTTCGTTAGAACCTGGAGTTTCTGTCTGGGTAATAGGTATTGATAGAACTCTCCTCCAAGAACTTTCTAATCCCCTTTTAATCCAGTGGCCATCCCATTATCTTGTGGCAGCCAATTTTGTAACGTGTGCGTTGCGTGAAGTACACAAAGAAGACTGGAGGCAGATTACATAATTGTTTTTTTTCCTGACTAGCTATAGATGGAGTCACTTAAAGCAATGGTTCTCAAACGCCCTCGGCTGGCCCCTGATATATCTCTAGCCTCAACATTAACCGGTCAGTCCTGGTTTACCCGAGCGAACCACCTGAAATCCTTTATTTTCTGGGACAACATCAAACACACCAAACTGTATGATTTGCAATCTAAAGGAATATTATTATCTAAAACAACAATTGACTCTAAACTGAAAACAAAATTATCATGGTATAACTATATTCAGTTACAACATCTGTTCACATCACCTCAGATCAGAACAACATGTAAAAGACCACCAACTGAATTCGAAAAATTGTTATTAACTTCAAATGGATTGCCTCGTGGATTAATTTCAAAAATTTACAAGATCCTTATAGATCCGGCACCATTTAAATTGCCTTCTTATACACTACAATGGTCTGCTGACCTTCGAACAGAGCTATCGGACGAATTCTGGTCTCAGGTCTGGACATCTTACGTGTCCAGGACCAACTCAATCAACGTCCAACAGCAAAACTATAAAATACTATCCCGTTGGTACCTGACCCCAGTCAAATTACATAAAATCAATAAGTCTATACCGCCTTTATATTGGAGAAACTGTGGTTTACTGGGCTCCTACTTCCATTGTTGGTGGGAATGCCCAGTAATCCAATCCTTTTGGTTCAAAGTATTAACAGAAATTAAAAAACTAACAGGGCATGATATACCTCTAAAACCAGATACTCTTCTCTTAAATTATTGGAAGGAAACTCCTATACCCCAATATGATAAAGAATTACTTACCTTACTCACAGCAGCGGCTAAAACATCAATCGCAGCTACATGGAAAGGTCAGACTCCTCTCACCCTACGTTCATGGTATTCCAACATCTGGAATCACCTATTGATGGACAAAATCTCTGATAAACTGAACAGCAACGAACCATCGTATGAATACGATGCCTTTTATGGCAGATGGAATCCAATATTGAAAAATGTAGAATATGTTCTGGAAAGAGTTAACAAATCTCAGCAAACCCAATAGACTGGGTGTTGTGAGATCCATGAAATAACTAATTATGTGCCTTATATGTCGCAACTGGTATATTTCACTTGAAGTTGACAATGTTTGTATTTTAAACTTTCTAATTGTAACAAAAGCTAGTAGTTGGTCGAATTTGTAAGTTGTAAGTTGCTGAACTTGTTTGGTAAATGTTAATGTTTAATGTTTAAAATTTTAATAATAATAATAAAAAGCAATGGTTCTACAAGTCGCATTATTTTGAAAAAGGGGCTATATTAATGTGTAAACCTATAACCTGGCCTCTCACCTCCACCTATAGCTCATTGTATAGATTAAAAAATCCCAGATGACCAAGGGCATTTTGGGTTTGTTAGCCCCTTTGCCAGCTTTGTCTTTTTTGAGGTAGTATCTCTGGTCACTACCACTTTGGACCCCATCAATAGATATGTGAAGCTAAGGATTTTTGTAACCCAAGTATGCATCATGAGCTGTTCTGTTGCCCATTCATCCTAGTTTGAAGAAATCCTTTTGGAGCACTTTCAGACTGCTTGGGTTTCCTGTATAATCTAGTGTCATCCGCAAGCTTGACCATTTCCCTGCTCATACTTGATTCTTTATTGTCTCTAAATAAATTTGATAGCACCAATCCCAATACAAAATCTGTGAGGAATCCCACTGGTTGCTTTTCTTAATTGGGAGAGCTGTGTACTCATCCCTGCCCTCTGCTTCTTGTTTGTCTAATCACCAACCCATGAACTTTCTTATTTCATGGCTGCTAAATTTGTTGAGGAGCTTTTGATGAGGAAACGTCACAAGCTTTTTTTGGAAGTTCAGATATATAATGTCTACCAGGTCACCTTTATGCTTTTTGACACTTTTGAAGGATTCCAGATGACTTTCTCTGCAGTCAACTGAAAATGTCTGAGGAATATAAAAATGAGGGGGGGGGGACAGCAGTGTGCCGAGGAAAGAGTCAGAGTGTGGTTCTTCAGTACCTTGTCAGTAGTTGCTGCTGTTCCCTCAGTTTTCTGCTTTTGCTTCTTTCTTTCTTGACCTTACTGGGGGGGGGAAATCCGTAATCTTACCTGGAATTTAGAAACAAAATGAAATATGCAATAGATAAAATATAGTTTTACTGTATTTGAATCGCTAAATGCAGAGATATATTGTTGAGGGTGCAGTGCCCTTTGGATATAGCTATAAATTTTAATCATTCTTGTTGAAGTTTTACTGTGTTCTGGAAATCTGTGATAGAATTTATTGTTTAAATTCCTTGAGCGCTTTGGCAGTGCTTATTAAACTTCATTTATTTTTTTTAAAACCCTCCCCTGTTTTTGTAATATAAACCATTTATTTTACTTGTTCATATTTTGTTTGAATTAGCATACGTTCCAAATTAAAAAGCAATCCCAGAGTGGCAGTTAGAGATTATTGAAAGAGTTGATGTTTAAGAAAACAAGCACAACAACAACTTGATGAATACAGGCTAGATTCTGTGTCATTAAAAACTGCATGTCTTGGAAATCGCATTTTTTCTGGCTACTGGAAGACTTACAGAGGAGAAATCATTGTTCAATACCACCAATATACAGTTTTTTTCTGTCATCTCCCACACAATGGAAGAATTGAATGGGATGAATTGAATATTGGCATTTATGTAGCACTGTAGAATGTTGTACTTCTGATAATTAGATTTTGAATCCCTGTCACTCTTTATTTAAATGTATTTGATTGCAGTTATTGTACACATGGCACTTCAATTTTGCTTTCACATACTCTTTTAGGGAAAGCGCAGCTTTTGCCTTATCTCTCTGTGTTAAAGGATTGTTTTTTCTTTCATGGATCTTTCTTGTTAACAATAACTGTTCATTGGGATTTATATTCAGGAGGGTATTGTTATAAAGGTGATAGGGCTATTTTATAGTAAAACAGTTCAGGAAGGCAGTTTTTATAAAAAGAGATGGATTGTGAACTATACTACATGGCAGGGGTCATTTCATAGAAAAAGAGCTGCAGGAGCTCATTAGCATACCTAATAGGCTATTAGCATAATAGCTAATTAGCATATGCCACGCCCCCTGACATCACCGGAAGTGATGTCAGAAGGGGAAACAAAAAGGGGGGGAGGCATCTTCAAAAGCCTCCCCTTCCCTTCCCCAGCTGGCCTGCCAAGGCAGGGTGGTAGGGGAAGCGAAGAGAGAAGGGGTTTAAAGTTTAAACCCCTTCGCTCTGGAGTCGCGCCGCCACTCCCCATATGAGTCCCAGAGAGCTTTACGCTCTTCCCACTAGCATCTCCAGGTGATCCCTGGCCCGAGGGACATCTGCTCAGCCTCAACCAGAGCAAGGGCTTTTTCAGCCCTTACCTCAACCTGGTGGAACATGCTCCCACTCAGCCACTGCAGGGGCTGTAAAACAGAGATGTTCTGCCAGGCTTTTGGCTGAGACAGTGGACGTTCAGCTATTCTGGCTTCCTCTGTTTATGGCCCTTTCCCAGTGCTCTACTGTTCTGGATACTATTTGGGCACTGGAGTTTCCTGGGGTATCTATTTCTGCATGACATGAAGCGTGGGTTTTTGTCACTGTCTATTGTGCCGTCTATTGCTTTATGGTTTTATTGTTTTTGTGTTTTTATTGTTACAGGTTTTATATTGTAAGCCACCCTTAGCCCACTCATGGGATAGGGTGGGGTATAAATAAATAAATAAATAAATATAGTATTAGCTGTTTGCTATATGTGTTATTTTACTCTCACTGCTTTGTTTTTGTACCTGTGTGATAACCATTTTCTGCACTGTTAATCATCTATTTATTGTCTATCCTGCCTTTCTGTTCAAAAGAACACCAACAATGGCCAAGACATATGAAATCCTATTATAATACATCAAATAATTAGCTATTAACTAACAATGTTTCTGCAGGCAAAACGCATTGCCTCCGGGTTGCAGCTACTTTTAAAGGCATCAGCCGTGAGCGGGGTGGGACTGAGCATGTGGAAAAGCTCACTCAAGATGGCAGAAATCTCCCCAGACAAAATCTCTTACTTTATGCTTTATTACGGAGGACTGTAATCCTGGTCCTATTACATTGTCTTAGGGTTGCCAGCTCTGGATTGGGAAATTCTTGGAGATTCGGGTGGTGGAGCCTGGGGAGGTCAGGGTTTGGGGAGGGGAGGAACCTTAATGAGGTATAATACCATAGAGTCCATCATCCAAAGCAGCCATTTTCTCCTGGGGAACTGATCTCTGTAGTCTGGAGATCAGTTGTGATTCCTGGAGAGCTCCAGGTAGTTCCTGGAGAGCTCCAGGTAGTTCCTGGAGAGCTCCAGGTAGTACCTGGAGGTTGGCAGCCATACGTTGTTTATTAGATGTCTGTTCTGATAGATTGCATTGATTTCTACTGTGTAATCTGCATTAAGTCCTACTGAGACTTTAAAAATGTAGAAAGGTAGATGTAAGCTGTCTCACTTAGCATGCTGAGTGGGAGACTGAGACCATCTCAGACGTAGCCTGGGGAGAAGGCCTGGTGGAAGAGGAAGGATGGCAGTAGGAAAACCCTGTGCACAGAGCCAGTGTGAGAAAGAACACAAGGAGGATTTCACAAAGGGCTGGATGGATCATCCCTGACGTAGTTATATTATTCCTTCCCTTTACTTCCTGCTCCCTATTATTGTTGTGTTAAAGCATGATGCCATACCGGGTTAACAATCAAGCCTTACTTTGTGGAGTCCTATGAAGGTCATGTAGCTTAGACAGGAAAAAAAGAAACTGAATTGCTTCTCATTTAATATAAATGCAAAAGGCCTTCCCATAGGTTCCATCACCTTTTCTTTTCAAGTATGGCCTGTGTCATCATACGTGTACGTGAAGTGGCAGCTCCCCACATGCCTCCAGAGGTTCAATATGATCTCCAGCCATGATTTAGGAGGACTGTAACCAATGCTCCCTCTAAGCTGTGGAGCCTTGCGTGCAAAAATTCTACTTTGTGAGCTACTGGCATTAAAGCTGTGAGTGAGAGATTTGGCTACTGCATAAATTAGTTTGCTCTGGAGCCACCCTTCCTGAGCTAAGACAAAAATGTGTGAACCAGAGGCTAAAAAACTGTGAGCTCAGCTTAGAGGGAACACTGACTGTGTGTAGCTAAAAATAGCTGGCATAGTGAGGGCCACAGCTTCGTGCAGATAGCTTTACACATAAGGAACGAGGGTCACAGCTTCATGAAGATAATTTTACACATAAAGGACCTGCCATCAATTACTCCGTTGCAGGCAGTATATTTGAATCAGTCCTGAGATGGTGTAATGGCTACAAGGTTTCAGGCAAGATCACATCTGAAGCGATTGCCTTGTTAGCATTGAAATTTGTGCATAAGGAGTCAGGATGAATGCTGATATTTCTCCATAAACCAAAAAAATCTTATGAACAATGTTTTGTTGTTATATTAATTTGGATCCAAAGCTCCTCTTTAGGTCATGGGAAAGCTTTTGGGTCCAGCTTATTCTCTTTCCAAATGTCAGCCACATTGTTCAGGTTATGTGTGTCACTGTATTTGTCTTGTTTTATTTCTTTCTGTGAATATGATTGTGGATCTGTCTTGTGACATATGAAACCTGAGAGAGTTATCTGCATACCTTTCTGAGTGGTTTTTTTTTTTTTTTTGCCTTTTCTAAGAAAAAAAGAACCTCAAGTATGTTGTTTGTGTGTGCGTTTGTTTTTAAGCCCTGCTTTGAATAAAAAAGCAGATTTTGGACTGTGGCAGCTGCAGAAACTCTAGGTCTTGTTGGTTACATCCTAAAATCCTGTTGCTATTGGTTACAAAAATACTGCTCTGTTGCATGTTGTATAAAACGTACTATGATATTAGAACTCCCGTGACAGACATTCAGTTGCTTTCATTTTTTAGCTGACATCGTCTTTGCACAAATTCACCACAGATTTTTAAACCAAACCGGAGAATATTTATGCTGCTGTTTTATTGATAAACAGGAGCACATATAGGAAGCACTAGGGAATGAAGGATTTGTGGAAGAAAGCCTTTCTGGGAGAAAGCAGGACATACAGTCTGTTTACTGTGCAAATAACTATAGCTGGAGGAAGAAAGCAGAAATATTTCTTAATTCTTGATTTACTAGGTGTGTGTCTATGTGTGCACTGCATACATACCGAGAAGAGAAGAGATTGGATTTATACCCCGCCCTTCACTCGGAGTCTCAGAGCGGCTTACAAACTCCTTTCCCTTTCCCTCCCCACAACAGACACCCTGTGAGGTAGATGGGGCTGGGAGAGCTCTTGACAGAATCTGCTCTTTTTCAAGGACAGCTCTTATTAGAACTACGGCTTGCCCAAGACCATCCAGCCAGGTGCAAGTGGAGGAGTGGGGAATCAAACCCGATTCTCCCACATTAGAGTCCGCGCACTTAACCACTACACCAGACTGGCTCTCTACCTAGCAGTGCAATGTTTCCAGGGCAGTGTTATCCATGTTTGGTTCATTTTGGATTTGAGAGAGCTTTTGAGACTTACCCTGTCTTTGTAATACATGATGTATGGAGGCAAAGAGGCACTCCTAGAAAGCAGCAGGCCTGCTGTCTCACAGCTGGTCCCCAGAAAGAGAGATCCAGCACCACAAGGTCAATTAATTATTGTATGGAGTGGATGTAGTATATCCAGGAGATCCGAAGATTGTCTGGCAGCCTGAAACTCTAGCTCTTTTTGTGGTGAGCTAGGTTTATTTTGGGGGCTGAGAGAACTGTGACTGATCCGAGGTCACCCAGCTGGCTACATGTGGAGGAGTGGGGAATTGAACCCGGCTCTCCAGGTTAGTGTCCACCGCTTAACCACTACACCAGACTTCTGTCTTTATCGAATTATATATTTGTTTCTATCTCACTTCTACCTTTCTATCTCTGTCCCCTCTTGTCAGCTAGAGTGGTACATCATCTCCAGGCTCTCATTCAGGAACATAGAACCATCAGGAGTTCATCTAATAACTTGACTCCCTTTGAATAAACATCCAGTCATTTAAAAAGCATTAATATTCTTTTGTCCAAGCCCTTGTAAAACAAAACATATTGATTGACCACTCATAATGATCAGAAACATACAAATAGTTCAGATGTAAATACATTATTTTGGGGGCATGGGGGAATCCGTCAGCACATACGCTCCCCCATTTCCAGCATGCTTGGACTCCTAATTTGAGGGGAAGGGATCAAACCATTAATTCGTCATTACATTGAACCACAGTCTGTTGGCTTGCTGTAGAAGTATTTATCTGACCACATCGAGGAGGTGAAATGTGCCCCACAATCCATCTAGGTTTATTCACTGAAATGACAAATCATGGCTTAATGTCTCCTCTAGCAGCCACCGTAAAAGCCGCCCTCCAAATTAGTTTTATACTTTGTTCTGCTGTTGCCTTTAGAAAACAAAACAAAACAGTGAGGCACGCTGTAGGAACAATCAGGCAGATGTGGTGTTAACTTATAATGGATTTGTTGTTGCTAGATATTAGTTGAAATAATACTTCATTGTTACTGGTTCCCTTGGTCCTAAAGTACTGCTTTCGTTGGGAGTAAATTCTGTTGATTTAAGTGCTACATAACTGCAATATTGCCTCTTTTCCTATGGTATCTGAAGAAGTGAGCAGTGACTCACAAAAACTCATACCCTACCACAAATTTAGTTAATCTTTAAGGTGCTATTGGACTCTTGCTCCTTTCTGCTGCTACAGACAGACTAACACAGCTACCCATCTTGATCTGTATCTGATCATATACTGTAATTTTTCTGGTGGTATAATTGTCAAGCAACAGCTCATCTGAAGTTTATCCTAAACAAGGCAGAGAAGCATTTTGAATACTGTTTTATTTCAAACTGTAATTGCCATGACAACAATTTCCCACGGTTAAGGCAGACTTAAGGTCTGATCTAACCTATCTCCTTGAAATGCTATTAAAAGCAAATCTTGCAAATGTTGGTGTATGTTTATTTTATTTATTTATTTATTATTCACATTTTTATCCCGCCCTCCCCGGAGGCTCAGGGCGGCTTACAGGGCATATTGCCAGATAAAACCATAAAACAATACAAAATATTAAATTACAGCCCTATTTAAAACAGATTTTGATGCCTCGCAAATTATACAATCTGTACAAATTCTAAACTTTCTAAAAGCAAGATGACTATCCCTGACCATCCCGTTCTCGCCCATAATGCAGCAACTAGATGTACATGCACATTTGGAAGATGTGATAAAATGGATGTTTTGACTTCGGTTGGTAATGCTGATAGAATGTATCTTGCTTTGGTTATAAGATTGTATGTGGTGCTTGCTCTTGTATGCATTGAGTGTCATGCCAACTGAGGTTTGTTTGGAATAGCTTTGGTATTACCTTGAAGCAGAGGCATTGGTCTAAATCAGGGCTCTTCAACCCATGGGTTTGTGGACCCCCACTGACTGGAGCATCCTGCTGGACCCATATTTTTTTTGCTCCTTTTTGGGAAGGACTTGCTGCCTGTGTACATGTTTACAGAGCAAGGGTGCCACACTTCCTGGCCTTTCCTTGTGTGCAGTGTACAGCAAGACAGTAGTGTAATGTCATTTAGTGGTGGGGACTGGGGAGGATCTCTCTTTGGCATGGGCTAAGTTCAGGGCCCCCATCCCATGCAGATCTTCTCCTTGCCTTCTGTTTTCCCTGGCTTCTCTCCAACAGTTGATCCTCTAACATTCTACTGTCTCTGGTGAAGTCGCATTACTGGTGCCCCCTTTCTCTGTTGTGAGACTTGCATATCATATCACTTCCCAACATGGGTTTGCAGCCCAGTCGATCCCATGCTGCTTCCCGGGTATTAGAAGTGGATCCCAAGTCTAGAAAATGTGAAGAATACAGGTCTAAAGTTTGGAGTCTCTCCACTGATGTGTGACCATTTTATTTGGTTTCTCTCCCCCCCCCCCCCCCTTTTGCCATTTACTGTGATATTTTATCCAGATCCGTCACCAGTTAATTTGTGAGTTTCGCCCCCATATCTTCGAGAAGTGTCGAATAGTTAAATTGCAAAGTGGTAGTGATGCTGTTCCTGATGGCACTGGGTAATCTTCCTGCTTCAGTCAAAAGAGGATTTAATCTAACCTATTTTAAACAGAGGATTAAGGGCAATTAGGTTCTTCCACTGAATCCTTGCTAGGAGAAATGCTAGGAGAAAATGTTTTGAAATACACATCTGCTAAAGCTTTAGTAATGTTAGTAAAATTTAGTACCCTTTTAAAAATTCAGTTTTTAGGTATTGCATGCAAAGAGGTCATATTAGATACAGCTTACACAGTCTCTGTGGATTTTCACACCATTTTAAAAAACAGATGTGTGTAACAGCAGCATAAATGTGAAGTGGGACTGGCAGATTTTCATTTGGCAACAGGAAGACAAAAGAAAAGCAAAAGATGTCTCTTCACAATATAAACTGAAAGTAGCTTGAGTTCAAATACACTGGGCTGGATCCCCTGGAAATTTTCTGCTGATTGAAAAGGCTTTTTCCCTTCTCCAGCTCCCCTCCTTATGTTGTTTGGGGGGGGGGGATTCCATGTTTACATATAGAGAATATTTTCAGCTACAGCTGGAGGGGGAAGCAAGGAAAAACCAGGTTTATGACAGAAATCTGTCAGAGGACATGATCCCTGGGGTCCAAGTCAATACCTTGTATGTCTTGAAAGTATAGCTACCAATATGTGAGAAATGACTCAGACTTGTGGTAAACCCCCCCCTCTCTCACACACACAATGGGGTGTTGTGTGAATGAGCCTCACATTTCGTATTTTGGTGCTGTGTGAATGAGCCTCACATACTTCCTCCCTTCATGTTCCTGAGCTAGCAAACTATTGTTTGTGACTGACCTCCAAAACAGATTTACAAAGCTTGGCTTGATTATTGTTTTGTTTAGGTGGCAAGTGCATAGTTGTTTTGTTTAGGTGGCAAGTACATAGTTGGTTAGTTCAAATATAATGACAAACTATGGTTTGGTTTGAAACACAGAGGGAGAAAAGTCTCAAGTAGAGAGCCAGTTTGGTGTAGTGGTTAGGAGCGCGGACTCTAATCTGGGAGAGCTGGGTTTGGTTCCCCACTCCTCCACATGCAGCTGCTGGTGTGACCTTGGGTCAGTCATATGTTCTTTCAGAGTTGTTCTCTCAAGGCCAGTTCTTGGGAGAGCTCCCTCAGCCCCACCTACCTCACAGGGTGTCTGTTGTGGGGAGGGAAGAGAAAGGGATTGTAAGCCGCTCTGAGACTCCTTTGGTTAGTGAAGGGTGGGGTATAAATCCAGTCTCCTCTTCTTCAAGTATAATGGGGAGGAGGGAGTATGTGAGCATGAATTTCAACACCAAACAATTGATCTTCTTCGTGGTCTCTGTGCAGGCCACACACCATGGGTTTCACGCCTACGCTGAGCCCTGGCCGGGAAGCCTAAAAAAGCTTAACATGCAACCCACCCCTTGCGGAGTCCGCCTCAGTCTCGCGCAGCCCTCCCTCACTACGCATGCTCGGTGACTGAAGCAGACTCCACCTCCACCCAGTTCATTATTAACCGCCTCCTGACCAGACGTTATTCTTCGTCGTCCGGGAAGCCGCCTCAGGATTGAAATAACTTGAACGGACATAAGTAATACTAGTGAAAAGCTATCAGTTCTTTCTCACACATAGTCCCGTAGCTCAGGGGGGCTGCCTATGGGACCAACTCTATTTTTTAAACAGTGCCTGATTTGTGCAGCTAAGATCCCCTCAACCGACGGGCACGACCGTTGCTTGCGCTGCCTGGGGGAGAAGCACAAGACTGGCACCTGTGTGTACTGTAAGGGGTTCACCAGTCAAGCTAGGAAAAACAGGGCAGCTCGCCTCAAGGTTTTTCTCTTAGAGCAATCCCTAGCTCCTGTTATGGCAGAGCCCACTGGCACCTGGTGTTACTGTAAGGGGTTCACCAGTCAAGCTAGGAAAAACAGGGCAGCTCGCCTCAAGGTTTTTCTCTTAGAGCAATCCCTAGCTCCTGTTATGGCAGAGCCCGCTGGATCTCGCCAGTCGCCGCCTCCCCCACACAGTGAGCGGGGAGATTCGGTGCAACGGTCTCCGGGTG
>NW_015166427.1:177281-177458 GCF_001447785.1 Gekko japonicus
CTAAGGAATTTAGGAAGGATAGTAAATTGTTTGTATGTTACTCCAAACCAAAGCGAGGCCAAGCAGTTTCTAGTCAGAGACTCTCAAAATGGGTCTCCTCTGCTATTACTCTATGCTACCAACTGGCAGATATGCCACTACCAGGTGTACCAAAAGCCCACTCAGTCAGGGCGGTGG
>NW_015166427.1:177956-201746 GCF_001447785.1 Gekko japonicus
TGCTGGGTTAATTGTTTTTTCTTTTTCCTTGTTGCTTGCACAGGTTCATAATAAACTACGAAATGTTATTTGCATTGTATGCTGTAGTTCTTCGTGACCTGAGCTATCTACTGGTGGGGTTACAGATGCCAGCACCCGCCATCCTAGTGATGTTCAGCTTGCAAGTTACCTGCACAGAGACCACGAAGAAGATAAACAGGTTGCTTACCTGTAACTGATGATCTTCGAGTGGTCATCTGTGCAGCCACACACACCCACCCGGGCCATCCCCGCTGCTGACATCTACAGGTCGGATTGTCGGCGGTAGGGAAGGTAACTGGGTGGAGGTGGAGTCTGCTTCAGTCACCGAGCATGCGTAGTGAGGGAGGGCTGCGCGAGACTGAGGCGGACTCCGCAAGGGGTGGGTTGCATGTTAAGCTTTTTTAGGCTTCCCGGCCAGGGCTCAGCGTAGGCGTGAAACCCATGGTGTGTGGCTGCACAGATGACCACTCGAAGATCATCAGTTACAGGTAAGCAACCTGTTTTTTGGCATTCTATGAGTACCAAGCTAGTGTCTTTTGGTTACACTCAGTGTTGACAATCATGGTCTGATACTGTTCTTCCTTCAGTTCAAAGTAATCTTTGTAAACTAGGCTCCTTCTGTAGTGCAGAACTTTATGGGATCCTTGTTTATAAACAAAATAATTGTTATGTACAAATCAAGCATCTACTATGGAGGGACAACGCCACTTGTAGCAATATTAGGCTGTTTCCCCCATAACCAGAAGTTTTTAATGCTCCGGAGCGCACAAGTAGTTATAGTATGAATACTAATCGGAACTGCAAGAACCAGCCTAAAAATGAATGATATTTGCATAGCAGAAAGAATGGATAGCAATGGTGGCTGTGTCTTGGATTCATGAGTAATCTGGGCAGATGGAAATCATACTTCCGTCAGTGGAGTATGACTGCCTTTCTTTCTCTTCTGCTGCAGCCTAAAATGCCCGGAACACTGCTTCTGTGGGACAGGGCACGTAGGGACATCATAAAGGGGGAGTCAGAGGTCTGTAGTGAAATGAAAAAATCAGCACCCCCCCCCCTTGTGTTCAAAGAAATTTTCCTGTTTTCCTCTACTCTTTCCATAGTTCGCTTCACACAGTACATGATGGGGTTCAGTAATGAATAAAAATGCATTTTATTTTTCTGGTACAATAAAAAGGTTAGATCTGTCTAGTCTCACCCCCAGATTAGAAAACATTTTTTCCCCTGTTGCATACATGCCTAACAATATAAATGTTTCAAAGAAGAACATGCTAATGCATGTAATCCCTGTTATGATTTTACATAATTGTGACAGCTATCCATAATAATGGTTTACTGTGCCTCTTTTGAAGAGGAATTTGAGTTAGATATCACTGGCTCTACTATTTTGCCTATGGGATCTAGCTGCTATTTAGTACTAGCACCAGCTTGACTGCTCAATTGATGTTGAAATGTGTACATTCATCTTGTAATGAGCGTAAATGGGTACGGAAATGGTAGTGTGTGCTATTGCTTCTTTCTGGTGAGGGAAAGTAATAGGCTGGAAGGAAAGTGAAAACATTGCCTTTATAAAAAATCTAAAATTAGGCTAGTAATTAAAAAATCTAAAATTAGGCTGGTAATTAAAAAAACCAATTTGATCATTTATTCTGTTGTCCTTTGTTCTTGTAGTAGGAAGAGCCATTACTTTCAGTGGAGCAAACTATTAGAACTCTTACATGTCCAACACTCATTCAGCCTCAATTTGAAATGTCTTTTAGGCAAAAAATGCTGTTATTGCCATACAATACATAAATGGGAAGTGGAAGCTGCCAATCTGGGTATTTTAGACCCTTAACTTAATTACTTATAACTAGGTTTTCAGGTTTTTTGTTTGTATTGCAGTTAGCAGATTCTGACCAGTTTTATACTATAGTAAAATATACAGTTATATACATATTAAAGCATGAGCAGGTGGTAATGGATAAAAAAAATACAACTGTCCTCTTCTTGTAATGTTTCTGTATGTTTTGTAAGTGTTACTGTCAATGACATTCAAAAGTAAATGTGAATTTAAAAAATCACGTTTTAAAAGTTTTAAACTAAAAACAGTATTCAAACATTAAAAGTTCCAGTTCTAAATTCACCAGTGGGACACTGCCAGTTTTTGAAAGGTCTTGAGTTTGCTCTGAGTTCAGTGCCTCTTGTTATTATTGTTGTCCTCATTATCATTCATTCATCCCAAAGATCCCAAAATTAAGCCCCAATTAACAACCAGCTTAAAAAATACTGGTAAAGTATTTTGGGGTATTTTTTTAACTCAGTTTATGCCGAATGCACACCCCTACTATGTATACAGTTTAGCTCTTTGGTAGTGCACAGCTATGAACGAGGCACAAGTCCCATCCCCAGCTATTTCTCTCTTTCTCCCCTTCCCCTAGGTCAGAAGTGTCAAACATGCGGCCCAGGGGCCAAATCAGGCCCCTGGAGGGTTTCTATCAGGCCCGCAGTGGAACTGGCTGTCTTCTGCTTCTTCTTCCAGTTCTGCTGCTGCTGTGTCGTAGGTTTGCAGCTTAAAGATACACACCTGAACAGCATAGTCAAGATTGCAACAGCACAGACATTTTGATGCAATAATTCAGAGTAGGGTTGCCAAGTCCATCTTCCACCCCCAGCGGAGGACTTTGGGGGCATTCCTGGAGGGGGGGGCATCCCCGACGTGATGACGTGAAGATAGTGGTATCTGAAGAAGTGTGCTTACACACGAAAGCTTATACCTTGAATTAAACTTTGTTGGTCTTAAAGGTGCCACTGGACTCAAACTTTGTTCTGCTATTTTCGACCAACACAGCTACCCACCTGAATCTAAGTCAATGCAAGTCAGTCAGTCCAGAAAAGTTACTGGCCTGTGAACATTATTTAGCTTGCTTGCCCATTTGTTTGGTTGGAAGTCATTTGTGGTACATGATCAGTCCTTTAAAAAAAACATTCTCATCCAGTTGACAAAAGCTTCCCTATCTGCTTGCCTTGAACAAAATTCTTGGCTGTCTTGGGAAAGCTGATGAGCTAACCACTTGCCTGTGTCTGTTAGGAAGTGCACTATGTTTTAACTTTTGCTTCCATGGAACATAAAGGTGTATAATAAGTACGCGCGTGTGTTAAAATTTTGTCTTAAAAATCTTGGTCTTAAAAATCTGTGGCTTTGAGTATCAGATGCAGCAATAGGTTGAATCTGGGGGAAATGCATGGATTTCTGTATGCTCAGCAGTTCCTTGTACTTAGACTACAATATGTGTCATTGGGAGGAAGGGATATAGTTTACTGTCATAGGGGTTTTATTTCACTTTACAAAATAAGGTTAGGATTTTGTAGCTTTTTTGGATAGTCTCTAGGGCCTTGAAAGAAAGAGTTGTTTGTGTAGCTTATACGTTGATGACAAATGCAAAAGAATCTAGCTATGTAGCATCTTTCGTATTGCCTACAAATTCCTTTCTAGCTTGCAGGCACAGGGGTTCCTTCTGCCTGTGTTCTGCTGGCAGTAAGGCTTGCTCAGTGTTCCTTTTAAAATGAAATTGAACAATAAATCAGTTATTAATGAAGGACATAGAAGAGGTACGGGGGAGTGAGACTCTAGAACCATTTGAGGCCTTTTACAATGATTTAGTATGGAAAGGAGGCACATATAAAAATAATTTGGGCGAAAATGTACAATAATTTATGAAGTGGTTACTTACCACCGAGTATGCATAACTATCTGTATTGCTGAGGATTTAATTACATCCCTGTTTCCTCACATTTCTGATCACATACGGAAGTGCGATCTGATTTTCATTACTTGATAGACTAATACAGATTATGGCTTTACCAAGTGGTTATATAATTTGATGCCCCATGGTCACTCATTGCATTAGCTGTAAATGGCCAAAAGTATTTCAGTGGAATCACACTGGGACAAGGAAGTCAAATAATTCCTTGTTTCAATTTACTGTGTTTTAGTTATATGTACGAGCAGATACGACATGGATTTGAAATTGTGATTGTTCCTTTTCTCTTGTTCCTTGGCCCCCATTTCTCATCCCTGAGGAATTAATGAGCAGGAGGAAAAAAATGTCCTCCACATGGTGCTCCAGGAACCTACCCTAGGTAAAAACAGTGAAGTCTAGGGGAGACAGCCTGCAATGTACCCTAGGTAAAAATGGTAGAGACTAGGATAGGCAGTCTAAAATGTCACCTGGAAGTGACATCACATCCTCCCCAAGCTCAGAAGTAAGGAAGGACACACAGGTTCATAATGGTATTGCAGATACACAGTTATGCGAAGTTCTGCACACATTAAGCCTCATCCTTTGAAGTGATTGGAGAATCAAGCTTGTGCAGAAATGGTTGCATTACAGGACAGACATTACTGCAAACATGTTTACAAACTACTTAAGAGAAATTGCAAAAAAAAAAAAAGTATTGGTATCTGCCTTTATAGTTTGCTTAGTGTTGGATGTCTTTATTGAAGGCTGGAATTACTTTCACTTGGTGTTTTCTGATAATTATCGATCTGCCACCAGTTTACTACCTGAATGTATTTTTCAGCATTTTATTTCTTTTAAAATATGTACTTATTACATTATAACACAACATGTATAACATAACACACTTCATACTCCATAGTTTTTAGCATTTTATTTCTAAAGTATAACATTTGTATGGTGTATTTCTGCAAGGAAGCCTGAGCAACCATGTAGTGAATATTTAATAACAGTGGTAAAGACTTCTTGTTCTCAGCAGGCAAAGGTCCAGATCTAGAGAGAAGGAAACTGGCTTTCTAAATTATTAATAAACACTGCTCATAGCAAGATTTCTGACTTTATGATGTTCACTTCATAATAACTAGATAGTAACATTTTTCAGTTTTATTTGGGAAATGAATTTTCAACATAATTATTCTAGCTTTTCATTTACAAAGCATGTTGTTAATGAGAGTGAGAGCTGCAATCCAGAACACCCACCCCGCAACTGATGGATGGAAGCTAAACCTCTGTACTGTGACATGCCTAACTGAAGACTTCTATCTGTGTTGGCTCTGTATAATAATCATGTCAGCCAGGAAAGTACTCTGTGCAATACCTGGTTAAAGTCCAAACTGATATAACATTAAAAAAAATTGTTCTCCTGGCACTTCTCAGCGAAGAGGAAAATGATTGAAGTTACAATAATGAAAACCTGTCTGGCATGTCAGGCAACATAAAATAGTGTCCTGTGCCATGTAAAATCACTGCTTACAGTGGTAAGAGGTGTCCTGGAATACAGATAGAGTAAGGCAACAGAGCTAGATCAGTCAAGAGTCCTGTCCAGAGATCAAATACTGGTTTAGCAGCACTTAGAGTTCATGGGTCGTTCAGAAAAGCAGAGTCAAGGTAGTCTAAGGTCATTGATCAGCAAGGTTCAGGCAGGTCCGAAAAGCAGAGTCGAGGGTCATTTCAAAGGCTATAGGAGGCAGGCGGAGTCTGGAATTGTGGTCACGAAGTTCACAGAGTTGTGACAAGCTGCTTCCACAATCTGCAGTTCTCCAGGTCTGATTTAGATAGGCATTCCTTAACAAGCCTGATTTATAGCCATCTGCTCGGAGGTGGTCCTGCACTTACTCAGAACTGCTATCATTAAGCAGCTGGCATAAGCTGAGCCCTTTGAGTGTCCTTAAGTCTTGTCTGAGCTTTTCCCTTCCGTGATCAATTAGTGAGGGGGAACTTGGTAGACTACTTTCCTGCAGCTGCTGGCAATGAATCTTGAGGCTGCTGTATCTCTAATTCACTAACTTTAGCTGGTTCAGAGCTGGTTGCATGTGCCTCCTCAATTCCCGAGGAGTCTTCAGCCACACTGGACTCAGGCTGGTCAAACCATGGCAAGAGGTTTAACCACCTACATTTTGAAAATTTGAACTGAAAACAGAAAAAGGAATGGCAGTCATGAAGTCAGTTTTTATTTATAAGTGTCTTCCAGTACTATAGGAGAGAACTTCCAGATAAAAGATCTAGGGTCCAGCAGATTTGCTGGAGGAAGTAGTTTTTGAAACAGATAAGAATGGGAACTCTTAAAATGATTAGTCTGATACAGTGTTTGGTACAAAAGAAAGCCTGAAGAGTTTGCTCTCTAATCTGATGTGTCAGATCATAATTTAATACCATAGATCAAATTGCCTCGTGTTATGTCAATATTGAGTGATTTGTTTTATGTCAGTGTAGTATTTGCATTCTTTTTTTTTTTGTAATTGGTTTTAAAAGCTGACTAAACAGCCTCCTTAAAGTTTTCTAATATTGCTTGGCCCTCTACCACTATTACTGGTTAGTGACGAGATGTAGTAGGCAGCAAATGGAAAAGTATTTATCTGTGGTATGTCCCCTGTTTAATCTTCATAGCTCACTGGAACTGATAGATGTTATGTCAGAAATTGAAAAGTGGATATGCCCAAAAGATGTTTTAATCGTTGGATGTGCTGCGTCTAAATCTACGATGCAATTGGCTGCATTCTTGGAGGTCGTCTAAATGAAGACAATGGTATTTTTGCCATGTAGGTTTGAAGGCAGATCACACGTGTATATCTATGCTGCCTCCCCTGCCCAAATTTGGTTTTTTGTGTTAAGTGCCATCAGGGGTCTTGTTGTAGAAAAAGAGCTGCCGGAGCTCATTAGCATAACTCATTAGCATAACTTATTTGCATATGCCACGCCCCCTGACATCACCGGAAGTGACAGAAGGCCACACCCCCTGACATCACCGGAAGTGTGTCAGAAGGCCCGGCTACTTACCCTCCTGCTTCATCCTCGTTCCCAAACGGAATGAGGATCGAAGCAGAGGGCGGGGTAAAGAAGGGGGCGGGGCTTCACCACGTGACCGCCCCGCCCCCTAGAGGTTCTCTTCCGGAGCTCCGTACCTGAGAGCTCCCCCCCGACTAGAGCCCTGAGTGCCATCAAGTCACTTCCAAATTAGTAGAAAAGAGCAAGAGTCCAGTAGCACTTGAAAGACTAACAAAATTTGTGGTAGGGTATGAGCTTTCACGAGTCACTGCTCACTACTTCAGATATCTTCCATTCCTGAAACCCCTTCCTAGGGCCATGGGGTTCCATGTGGAAGAGTAGCTGCATCGATCAGGAAGCATGAGGGAGGAGAGAGTAGAGAATGAAATTGCTGCTCCTTCCTTTCTCACAAGCACAGCTCCAGTGAGGGGAGGAGAAAGAGATGCTTTCATCCCTTTGTCCCTCCTCACTCCATCCCCCTCCCCAGCCATCTTCCAATGGGGTTCTGCAGCCCCAGGTACAATCCTTCTGGTCAATGAGGAGCTGCAGATATGGAGAGGAACATGAGAACTCCTTGTGCTTTTCACGCACAGATGACTGGGTGCAAGCGACCACGGTGGTTCCAGTTCTTAACAACAGCTGTGCATTTCTTCACACAGTATGAGTCTATTAAAATTCTGCAAAGTGTTGTAGTGGATTGCTATCTTAATCTGATACGTACATAAAAGAATGTGGGGCAGGCTTGCTGGAACACCATTACTTCGGATGCAAGTTTGAAGCTTCGTTTTGAATGCTCCCTCTGTTTTAAAATAGAATGAAATAACATGCCAATTGAAAGCTAGTATTTTGGGGAAGAACTCCATTTGGCTTGCTGTCTGGAGTGCTAATTTTTCTGTGTGCACAGAGACTGCTGAAACATGAAATTGGAATGCATTCAAAGGAACAGTCCCCACATTCGCAAGTGGTACAGAACCATTTTGTAATGTGTAGATCCGCTCCCTTTTTGTTGGAAACATTCTCATTCCTAAGAGAGGTTATTAAGGGACATGAGACACTGGATTCATGTCTAGTTTGAAGGTCACATAGCATTACCGTAAATGATACCATCCCATTCTCTTTTTTGAGTCTTCCTTTACAGAAATTATAGTCTTGATTTCCTGCTTTAATCCGTGTAGTCTCCTGGGACAATAGACATTGATTGCATTAAAAGGTATAATATAAAAAGTGTTGACTTGCACAGTTTCCTGCTGGTAGCATTGCATTTTTTTTTCCATTACAACATTTCATGAAATTAATGGACCTTTATGTCTTAGGTCAGTATGAATATGGAGCTGAGCTGCTACTTGCTAATATCTGCTGACTTTGTAAAACCCAATCACCCTTTTCTGGCTAAGGAGAACTGGGCGCATGCCACACTTCAGGATATGCACCTCAGTATGGACACAGTCTGTCTCTATGGCATACATTCTGTTTATTCTATTCTCAGTGCATTTGCAAGACACGAGATAGAATAATAGTAAGGGATGGGGAATGAAGAAGAAGAGATTGGATTTATATTTATTGGAGTTATGCTCCGCCCTTCACTACCTGAAGGAGTCTCCAAGCGGCTTACAATCCCTTTCCCTTCCCCTCCCCACAACAGACACCCTGTGAGGCAGGTGGGGCTGAGAGAGCTCTTTGAGAACTGCTCTTGAGAGAACAGCTCTGAAAGAACTTATAACTGACCCAGGGTCACACCAGCAGCTGCATGTGGAGGAGTGGGGAATCAAACCCATGCTCTTAACCACTATACCAAACTGGCCACAAACTGAAGAAGAGTAGGCAAGAATACTAATGGACAGGGAGATTAGGCACTAGCTCTTGAAAATATGGTGGGCAGACAATCTCCTAAACAGATTGCTATCCTTCTAAATCCATTAAAGTCACTGATTAGGAGGATAGGACTGCCAACTGTACCCCACAATCCTTTCCCCCCCTTGCATAATTTCTAGACTGATTCCAGTGCTTTGGAAGGACATGGCCGCATTCTCCTATGTGGTAAAGCTTTTGCTTGTTAAGCATTGTAAGAAACTAAATTTCTGGGGTTTTTCCCCTATAGTTGACAATTTAACTAGTGGCAATTCACAGTGGAGTACATACAACCCTGTTTGGGGGGGGGGGGTCGCATTTGCCTACATGATGCTAAGAACATTACCATCTTCCCATTTCTCCACATTTAGAGTTGGTAATAGGCAGAAGAGAATTTCCCCCCACACACACACCGTGAGCACTAGTACACAACATATGACTGACTCCCTTGGTAATTCATGTTGCACTTAATAAATTCTGTGTGGTACTTGTGTTTAATCTTGGTGTCAGGATGATACAGACGCAGGGCAAAGAATGTCAGTCCTTTTTCCATCACTCTAATCAGCTTGCTTCAGCATCGACTGTATTTAGCTGAGCTGATATTCGGCGAAGTGACATCTGAGGATACTCTGCATTTTACATGTTCACAGAATTAAAACAAAACACTAATTTTAGGAGGTCTAAGTCTGCTGACTTTTATATAAAGGACTACTCTCATGTAACTTGCACTTTACCTAGATGTCAAGGCTGCTTTTCTACCTATTCTGAATTATGGATGATTTATGTTAGTTTCTCTGATGAGCTCTATGCATCCCAAGCTGCTGAGTTTGTTGACGGTAATGCTTTTGGATATCCCCCCCCCCCTTTTGTTAATATCCTTTAAGATTTCCAGATGGAAGAGCTGTGTTAAATTTAAAGTACCTTCCCTGCAGTCAAGAAGTATCAATTTTCAAGGAAATTGATCCTTGATAATTGATACCTACAATCCTTTCCACTGGAGTATCAGTGATGCCAACACCAAAACCAATTAACTAGACCACAAGTCAGTTGAAGCTCTCTTACATTAGTGTGATCAAATCGCCTTTTCTGGTCTCTAAGTGTGTTACACTCAGGAATGTAACCCTTTGCTCTCTGTGGTTTGACAGGAAATTCCTGCAAGTCTAATCTTGAAGCCAGGAACAGTGTATTCCCTCCAGGCTAGAAGAAAATAACACACAAGGCTGGGCACATATGGTTAAATGTAAATGTACCTTTCTGTTGAGGGGGGGGAGGGATCCTTCCATATGTGGAAAGATTTCTCCCTGAGTAGAAGGGACACTTCCTGCAGCAGAAACATTGTGGTTAGATACACAGATTCTGTATTAGTTAACCATAGAAATACAATTCTGACACTGTTTTGAGGATATGCTGGGAGGCTATATGTCACATTAACCTTGCTGAAGCAGGGCAGGTTTAAATTTAGTTGATGCTTGGGTAGCAGTCTTCCGAGGGAACCCTATGTAAGCTGCTTTAACAGTGTGGGAGATAAGTAGTATTGCTGTCAATGGTGGAACTACCTCAATCCGGTGTTGAGATTCATATTGTGTCCTGGTTCCAGAAGTCTTCTTCACTGTTGTAGACTTTTCAGCAAAGGAGGCCTACACGCTTGGGGTGATGCGATGCAGTGACATTCTGATAATAAGCTGATGCACGGGCAACTCCAGAATGCACGAAAGCAAATCAAACTTCCAGAGCTAGTACCTGTTAGATTCCTAGGTTGCCAAGTTCCCCCAGCCACTGGTGGGGGATGGGGCGGGTAGGGTTGCCAGATCCAGGTTGGGAAGCGCCTGGAGATTTGGGGATGGAGCTTGCTCAGGACAGAGGCCTCAGTGGGGTACAATGCCATAGAATCCAACCTCCAAAGAATCCATTTTCTCCAGGGCAAGCGATCTCGGTAGTGAGGAAGTTTGAGTATCCCAACGGAGATGCCATGTCCGCCAAACTTGTTTTGGTGGGAACCACATTGCTGAAGTGATCTCTAATTTTATGTAACCTCAGTTGAGAGAAGAAATTATGGATTGGTGTCAGCAAGCTGCCAAAGGTTCTTATTGTTCCTGTATGCATTCTGGTACCTGAGTTCGGCAATGTACCTATCTCTGTATTCCCCCCCCCTCTAGACATCCGCTCATATAGCCATGCGCATATATTCGTAGTGGTTGCATTCTTGTTAGTCTACGCCAGCCATGCCTGCCGTAACGTTATCATTTCCAAGGTCACAGGTGGTCAAGAGAAGAAGTCTGCTTTGCTTTGCTTTGGTTTTAATGAGTAGAAACTGTGGGAAGCGTTTTGTAGTGATAACACAGTTGCCGTTGCTTTCCCAGGAGTGTTGGGCGCGAAAACTGCTTTTTGGGCGCGAGCGGGAATCATGTCTATTGGCTGTATTGATTATGAATTCGCTTTAACCTTCCCAGCTCAATGAGCTAGTGTTATTCTGAACAGTGATCCTGTTCAGTGACTCATGGCTTCAATAAAGTAATCCCTTTCTATAAGTGTGTACTCCGTTGATTGCTGTGGGATCTGACAATTGGTTAATGGAGGGTGTTTGTGTGTGTGTGTGTTTGTGAAAAGGAGAATGTAATGCCGCCTGCAGCTCAGTGGCTCCTTTCCCCAACTAGGGTGGAATTACTAGTAGGCAGAAGAAAGGAGAATACAGTTTCAAATCGGACCCCCAAGCCACCTTTTACTCTTTACAAGTAGAACTCAAAATATGAACATGGTCTATTCAACAAAGAAGAGTGGGAAACCAAAGTAGGAT
Organism: Gekko japonicus; assembly: GCF_001447785.1. Taxonomy (NCBI): domain Eukaryota; kingdom Metazoa; phylum Chordata; class Lepidosauria; order Squamata; family Gekkonidae; genus Gekko; species Gekko japonicus. The sequence continues at coordinate 189,384 of NW_015166427.1, forward strand.
GCACATGCATAATTACTCAAACTTCAGCAAGGTGTTTGAATCTGGAAGCACAGACGTTATAATCTTTTACTTCTAGGCTTCTTCAAAGTTTCTCTCACAGTCTTTTTTCACCTTGGCTGGTGTGCTATTAATATATCCAGATTTATGCACAAGCTATGGTAAGTGCAGTTTGTGGCCTCTAAATAAAGAAAAATCAGCAAAATTATCATTTGGGGCCCTTAAATCTGACATAGTTTAAGGCCTCAGCACGTCTTAATCTGGCCCTGGTAGCAGCTACTGCTGCTCTTAGTGATGTTGTACGTCTGCAGAGGCTGCCTCTCTCTAGGGTCATCATGAACCTGCATTGTTCTTGGCACAGGACACTCATTCTCAGATAATTTTTTCTTCTTCTCAGAAATCTCTCTTGGTCTGTTTCTTTTTCCTTGTGTACCTCCTTCAATTTCCCCTTTAGTGTGAAAATTTCATTTCCCTCAAATGCCACTGGGGGCCAAACCCACAGGGTTACACTAGAAAAATCAGACATCGCTTGTTACAACTGATATTAGTATGATTTTTGTCCCACTTTTTCTCCAAGGAGCTCAGGGTGGCTTACAGTGTTCAGTGCTCTTCTATTTTATCTTCTCAATAACCCTGTGGCATAGATCAAGAGTAGCCATGTTAGTCTGTTGGTAGCAGTAGAAAAGAACAAGAGTCCTGTAGCACCGGAAAGACTAACAAAATTTGTAGTAGGGTATGACCTTTTGTGAGTGACTGCTCACTTCTTCAGAACCCCTGTGGGATAGGTTAGCCTGAAACCAAATTACTGGGCCAAGGTCACCCAGCAAGCTTCATGGCACAGCGGAGAACTGAACCTGGGTCTACCAGGTCCTAGTCCAGTTGACACTTATCATTACACCACACATTTAGAACCTTAACCAGATAGTGATTAATGTCTTCATGACAAAGTCACTTGCTTTTTGAAACAAGGTGGATCTTGATTACATTCTGTCAGGGGGTCGTTTCGTAGAAAAAGAGCTAGGGGAACTCATTAGCATAACTCTTTAGCATATGCCACACCCCCTGACATTACCGGAAGTGTGTCATAAGGCCACACACCCCACCCCCAACGGTCCCGGCCGCCGCCGGCCTTGCAGCTCCACTGCCGAGCCCCATGAGGGGCCCGGTGGTAGACCTGCAAGGCCGGTGGGAGTGCAAGGAAGCCCCGCGAAGGCCCTCCCTGGCCCCAGGCAGGCAGAGGTGGGGAGAGGTGGCTGAATGAGGGCCGGAAGCGGGGCGGCCGGAAGCAGGGGGCGGGGCTTCGTCATGTGCCCCGCCCCCGTACCTCACTGCGATCCCCCCGAAATGACCTCTGCATTCTGTTTTAAGCTTTACTGTGTTAAAATAATTGTTTTGACCATGTAATTGACTGGTGTAGAGCCACCAGTGCTCTCAGTTCTGGAGTAAATGTGTCTCTTGTATCTTCTGGAACACTTTTTTCAGTATTCCCGTAATGCTGTTTTTTATTACATTAGCCTCCTAATATTAATCAAAGATTTAAAAAACCCGCTCACATTTGAAGCTGTAAAGGAAAACTCCCATTGGGCAGAGTTGGAAAGTAAAGGAGCTTCAGATGTGCAAGCAGAACACAAATCTTTGGGTAAAGGCATTGTCACAGGTATTGCAGAAACATGAATATGTGATACTACCATATACTGTACATTGGTCCCATTAGCCTAGTGTTGTCCTAACTGGCAGTGGTACACTAGCCTTAAGTAGTTTCCTGGCCTTCTGTAAGTCCATTTTTAGCTGGAGACAACAGGAGTTGATCTTGGCAGACCATGTACTGAATTGTTATGGCCCCTCTCAAGAGATTGTGTATCTCTGCTTCCTGTAGAATGCTGAAATGGACAATTTACTGCATTTTATGCTAGGATGAATCTCTTGTTCTGATATCTTTGTTCCAGTCACATGGCCGGATATTTCAAGGGGTTTTTTTTGGTATTCTTTATTGGATATTCCTGACAATTACCCTGTATGTAGAAAAGAAAAGCTTTGAAGTCAGTGGCCTTAGAATGGTGTTAGGATTGTGCTCTTAGGCATCATTCATTGCTGAAAACTGCTGTGACTCATACACTGTACTGAGAAAGGAAAAATGAATATCTTATGTATAATAGATTAATATTAAATATTGAAATGTCTGGATTAAAATATTTGTAGCTTTTACATTATGTATTGAACGGCATATTTCCCCAACTGGCTGATTTAAATGTTACATTTCATATCCACATGCTTTTATCAAGAACAGCTGTTTCTAAAGCAAGGGCAAAATACATTTGTGAACAGATAATTGAACAATTGAAGCTTTTGACATGGTATTTCAGGTGACTCCATTTATCAATCTGTTGGCCATGTTTTATTTATATATTGTGTTTTTGTTACATTAAGACTGCAGTTCTGTGCACACTTTCCTAGGAGTAAGCTTCATTAAGCACAGTAGGACTTCTGAATAAGTGTTGGAATATAGAGCACAGAGATTCTGTGTTAAGTTACAGTGACATCAGGCGCTAAGGAAAGCTGTAGTGTATGGAAGGCCATTTATTCTTCTGCTAACAGGTGAAGTATTTAGACAGATCTCTGGGCAAGGAGTTCTGAAGGTTGGGTGTAATTAAGAGAAAAGGGCCTTGTCCCCATTGCAACAAATCTAAAATTTCAAATGCATGCTTTCAGCCTAGAAGCCATTAGTGGATCTTTGGGAAGGAATTTTCTCTTGGGTCAAACTGTGTAGAGGCTTTATGGAAGGATAGGTTGCAGCTTGTTTCCCTGAGCCCTCTGGGTCAGTTGTGCTGCTCATCTTTTACAAAAGAGAAGAAGAGAAGAGATTGGATTTATACCGCACCCTTCACTACCCGAAGGAGTCTCAGAGCGGCTTACAAACTCCTTTCCCTTCCCCTCCCCACAACAGACACCCTGTGAGGTAGGTGGGGCTGAGAGAGCTCTTGACAGAAACGGCTCTTTTTCAAAAACAGCCCTGACAGAACTATGGCTTGCCCAAGGTCATCCAGCTAGGTGCAGGTGGAGGAGTGGGGAATCAAACCTGGTTTTCCCAGATTAGAGTCCGCGCACTTAATCACTACACCAAAAGCCACTTGATGTCACAAAAAGGTATGACTTTCACAAACCAGGAAAAAACTAGCTAACTACCATTGACTGAACTCTGTGTGTATGGAAAACCCTTGCAAAAATCCACAAGCCCCATCCCTAAACTTTAGCGGCTCCCCTGTTTCCCTATTTTACTTGCACAAAAGCAGTGGAATAATTGTGATTACACCAGCAGCTCAGAACTGTACCCTCACTTTGCCTTTCCTTAATAATCTGCAGTATAATTCTAGACCATGGCTCAGCAGGTAAAGGGTGAGGAAGCTTTAAAGATGACTGGCAGCAAGCTGCAGTGTACCACCATTTTGAAAGTGGACCTTTGCTCCGCCCCCTATCCCTGTGGCACTGATGGAGCTAGTGTCCACAAGGATGCTCCCCTTTAGCTGTTTCACATATTACCCTTTGACAAGGAGAGGAAAAAAATATTTTTGGTGGACTAAGTTGGCCTTATATCGTCTTGTACAAAGATGACCTTTATAATGTAAATGAATGAATGTTCTAGTGGTCTGTTCTGAAATTACAGTACTAGTAGCTTTTTGCATTTATCCTCATGCATACTTATATTTGAAACTTCATTATGATAATTCGTTGTCAGTATGTTTTATTACTTATCGTCGTAAGGGCAAATCAGAGAAAAATGACATACATAAAATATGTATTTAAAACACTTGCAAAGGTTTCTAAAAGCTTTGTTGAAAACCATTTGACGAAAAACACACGGAAATGCATGAGGGTACTTTATACTTAGAATATTGGTATGTCAGGGTTAGTATTGTCTGTTGTCCAGAATCTTAGAAGTCTTTTACATACTCTATTTGTTTTTACTGCCGATTAAGCCTCAGAGAAGATGCTGTACCATTGAGCCATAGCTCCATATATGGAGGTTGTAGCTTCTTTCTTTAAACCAGATCTTGATCTCATCAGGTCAGTGATGGGTACTGGAAAATGCCATCAAGTTGCAGCTGACTTATGGCGATCCTGTAGGGTTTTCAAGACAAGAGACAATGTCTGCCTCTGCGCAGCGACTCTGGTATTCCTTGGTGGTCTCCCATCCAAATACTAACCAGGGCCAATCCTGGTTAGCTTCTGAGTACAACCCCCAATTTCCCATAAACAAAATGATTTTTTTTGTGCTGAGTTGACAAGTATTTTAAAAATCATTTGGGGAGGTTTTTCTTTAGAGTCATAGTAGATGATATAGTTTGTTTAAATTATGCCTACCTAGTTATCACCTTGTATATATTGTCTGTATCTCTGCTATATGCCACATTTTCCTGTCAAATTCTGTGTGAAAATCAGTATGTAGGTTTCTATATCCATATAACTAAGATTATATCCTTCCAATTATGTGGGGACGTGGGGAGTGTCATTTCTGTGGGCTACCTGTTGCTTACTGATGAGATTTTTCTCAAATCCATGGTTAGCCATTCATCTGATGGGGCTAGGTTAGGGTGGCTTATCTTTTTGGGGATTTGATTGGGTAAATTAAAATGCCAGTCTGTGCCATGGGAACTCTCTCTTTTTTATTCTATACTTTACAGTTCTGCATAATTGGTGCTCTGGACCTACATGATTGGTGAATTGCCTAGTAGTTTGTAGTGAAATAAATACTCTGTATGCCTGTAATGCGAGGCACCGCAGGGGACATAGTAGTTAACTGAATGGTCTACTTCAAGATCTATCAGAGGCCTGTCCGTGATACTTGAGACTTAACTATGCTACAAGGATTTCTGTGCCTTTTCAGATATTTGAGATCCACCAACACGTGTTGGTTAAGAGCATGAATGATGAGTACAACTCCCTGGTTTGAATTTAATGGGTGGCCTTTGGACAGCTACTATCTCTCATGAACAGCAGTTTCAGTAGTTGAATTGCATTCTGTACCTGTACAAAGCTGCCTGTTCTATAGAAGAGTGAGTGTGTTGTAAACTTTCCTAGGCTGCCTTCCCTTTCCATCACACAACCTCTGATGGTAAATCAGAGCACAGTAATACATGCCACTTTGTGCACCATTCTTGCAGCTGAATAGAATTAGAAAGCTGCGGTCTGAAAAGGTTAGGCACCCTTTTAATGTATCACTGAACAACAGAGACATCTGGAAGTTGTGATTACACCTATCTTCGCACCCAGACACAACTAACACAAACTGCCCTTGGCATTTACGATCAGAAGCAATGCAATTCAGAATCAATTAATCCTACCATAAAGTATGTCTCCTTGTTTATTAATGCAAAAGAAAAATAATTCCACAAGAGTACTTCACCTCACCTAAGTTTAAGGATGTAGAGCAGGTTTTCAATTGTCAAATGTAGATGAGGTGCAAACCTGCATTCCTATTATCCAGTGTTTGATATTACTCACTTTTAATTTTATTATCACTCTGGTTTCCTGCCAGTCAAGGATGTGTTGCTTTAACATGTCTTCTCCAAAAGTGGCCCCAAGTTATTGTACTTTTAGATGTAGTTGGCCATTACTGTTGTTGATAGCATTGGGCTGTTCTGTTAGGTTTCTGTAAACCATGTGTAGGAGTTTTCTCTCTGGTTTTTTTCATACGCCTGTTTTTTATTTGCTTCAGTTCTTCCTCTGAGGTGGCGGACATCTTGGTGGGTGATTCCCACTGTCCATTCAGGGAAGCAGGAACAATTTCCCCCTCTTCCTGTCTCTGCTGTGGGTGTCATCCCCTTTCTTAGTTTTTTTCCTGCCTCATCATTGAGAGCAGCGCTAAAGTAGGTTGTGCCACATCTACTCTCATTTTTCTTCATTCTTCCAACTCTTCAGTGTTTATTTCTACTTTAATTTCCTTCACTTTGAATGTCCATCTCTCTCAAAACTCCTCTCCTCGAGCCTGTGACCTCAGGGGGAATCGAGAGAAGAACAAGAGAGTCTGTCAGCTGTGGTAGCCATTTTCTATTTGGCAGCTTTCACAGCATGTCCTTTTGGCCACTCAAAACATGGAGGAACTAGAGGGCAGCAACAGCTTCCTCTATGAGGAGGAATTGGAAGCCCCTGTCGCCACTGACACCAGGGACTGGTGATGTCGGCAAGAACTGCAGCAGGCTTGCTTTAGCACCTTTAACCAAACCGACCCAGCCGTAGCAGCAAGAACATGCAAGAAGTGCTGCCTTTCCAAAGCATCTCTTGGAACTGCAGCCGCCTTGAGTCTATCGACTGCAAATGGCAGCCATTTTGAACGCCCAGACAGAGGCTGTGGAGAGGGTCCTCTTACCTCTGTAAGTCCTCTGGATGATGTGGGACCTGGTGATAGAGACCAACAATGCCAGAGAGTGGCAGCAACAGCACCCATGGAGCCAGGATCCCAATCAGATGATGGCACATTGGGATGGCATATGGGTAACGTAAAAGAAAGTGGGTTCACTCTCCCCCCGAATTCATTTCCCTCATTAGGCAAACTATGAGGAAGGTAAATCAAAAGCTTTTTTCACAGGGGAGGCCTTAGAGCAGGCAGAGTACACTCCAATACCTCTTCTTCACCTTCTCCACCAAGGCAGGAGGGTTCAGGGAAAAAATGCATCAGCAAAAAGAGGGCTTAACTGGCTCACCAAAGTGGCCCAGAAGGAGTCCATTGATAGAAAAAGAGGGAGAGAAAACATACAATGGGGGGGGGGAGAGATCTCTCTTCTGATAGCGATCCAGATGACAGGGAAGAGGGGGAGTTTCTCTCTGACAAAGAAGAAGCTGAGATTGAGATTCTTGAGCAGTCTATTATATTTTTAAGTCCAATGATTATCAGTAACTGTTACCAAAAATTATGACAGCCTTAGAGCTTCAAGAGGCCCCCACAGGAGAGGATCAAGTGTTTGCTGTTGTCCTATCACAGAAGTGGACCAACAGGAAATAAGGACTTCTTCCCCAGATCTAGTACAGTTGAGAGGGTTTTTCTGTTCCCAGAAGTTTTTGAAATACAATTAAAAGAGGATCTTTCGACCCCAGATTTCGCAAGCAGTGAAGCAACAGGTCAGAAAGAGCTGAGCAGGATGGAAAATCTTTCAAAGCATGACTCGTCATCAGTTCCCATGGGGGGACAGCTCCTCCACTTCTGAGATGTCTAGGTCAACTTTCAAACAGACAGCTGGACAGTAGAGATAGTTACCAATGGGTACACAATGGAGTTTGCCAGACCTCCACCAGAACAATTTCTTAATCTTCCCCTTTCACAAGAACTCAGACAAATGGTTGAGAATGAACAAAGTGATCCAACACCTCCTTAGTATCCAGGCCATCGAGGGTGTGTAGAGTATATTTCATTTGCTTTATGGTTCCAAAAAACGGGGACTGGAGACTGATTTTGGAGCTGAAATACCTTAACAAATTCATGGAGCGGAGGCACTTCAGAATGGAAACTCTCCTTGATCACTGAATCCCTTCAGCCAGAAGAATACCTTACCTCCATAGACCTGACAGAGGCCTACCTCCATGTCCCAATCTTCCCTGGCCACAGGAGATCTCTATAGTTCTGTGTCAGAGAAACGATCTGCAATTCCGGGCTCTTCCATTTGGACTGTCAACTACTCCGAGAGTCTTCTCTAAGATCTTGATCAATCCAGTTGTAAAACTAAGGGAAAAGGGCATCCACATCCCCCTTTATGTGGACGACTTGTTGATCAGATCCAGTTCCAGCCTCAAATCACGGGAAGACACAGAGACAACTGCAAACTCATGGATACTAAATCTGCAAAAGAGTTCCCTGGAACTGGTGCGGTGCCTGGAATGCCTCAGTGTCAGCATAGACACCACATCCAACTGCCTCTTCCTGATGCCCAAGAAGACAAGAAAGATGAAAGAGATGTCCACGTAAATTATCAGAATCAAATCATCTTCATTGATGATGCTTGCCAAGCTAATGGGTCTGTTGATCTCAAGCATAGATGCAGTCCACTGGGGAAGGTTTCATATGAGACATCTACAGCAACTACTGAGACCCTTTCAGTTCCAGGTTATGATAAAAGCAAATTTCTCCATTCAAGTTCCACTCAGAGTGAAGACCAGCCTCGTTTGGTGGACCTCCTGCAAGGCAAGAAATACTGGATCCCGGAGGTGAAACAGATCTTCACAGATGCTAGCCTGTCGGGATGGGGAGTGACAATGGATGAGGAGCCAGTACAGGGTTGATGGACCAAGACAGAAGCAAAGTTACCTATCAGCCTCCTGGAACATTGAGCCATCTACCTTGCTCTACTCCACTTTGGTCTGCAGATAGTTCATTATCATGTCCTAATAAGAACAGATGACATGTTGGCAAATACATACCTTAACAAACAAGAGGGATCCAGATCCACAGTGTTCCACAAGGAGGCAACCAGGATCTTAATGTGGGCAGAGAAGAACCTGGCTTCAATCAAAGCAGAACACATAAAGGGAACCGCAAAAATCCAAGCAGATTGGCTCACCAGACAGACAATTCAAGAGAGAGAATGGTCTCTCAAGAAGGATCTTTTCTGGCTAATCACGAATCACTTTGGTTCCCTGCTGGTGGATCTCTTCGTATCACCAACAAACCACCAACTTGACCAGTTCTTCACCAGGTTCCTCCATCCCAAAGCTGCGATGCCCTAACATCGGTTAGGGCCTACTGTTCACCTCCCCCCCCATACCAATTGTACCCAAACTGATCAAGAAGATCAAGGAGCAGGAGGCAGAAGTCGTCCTAGTGGCACCATTCTGGCCCCGTTGACCGTGGTTTTTGGGCCTACAAGAAATGTCGACAAATCCACCCCAAGACTTCCCATATCACTGGACATGCATCATAAGGTCCAGTTTGGCACGCACATCCAAAGTGGTTGCATTTGACTGCCTGGAAATTGAAAGGAGCAACTTTCTTCAACTAGGCTACGGTACAGAAGTCACAGATATTCTTTTGGCCTCCAGAAGGCAATCGACTAACAGGATTTGCAGTGCTTCATGGAAAACACTTGTTAGGTGATGCAGGAGGAAAGGCGTCGATCCTTTAAATCCTCAACTCAAATCTGTTTTGACCTTCCTATAAGAAGGACTTGACAGACATCTAAAGGTCCCCATTCTTAGATGCCAAGTTGCAGCACTATCCACAGTGTTGCTTTAAGTCAAAGGCTTCAGTCTATCGAGACATCCCCATCTACAATGCTTTTTTAGGGGCACAGCTTTGTAAGATCCACTGCAGGTACATAAGTTTTCCATATGGAAGTTACGGATGATACTTTCTTCCCTCACAAGACCACCCTTTGAGCTGTTTAGGGAAATCTTCCTGGTTGATGAAAACCCTCTTCCTTGTAGCAATCATATCCGCAAGAAGAGTATTGGAGCTAGGTGTGCTCTCCGTCAAGCCTGAGCTGTGTGTTTTCCACAAAGACAAAGTAGTTCTGAGAACTGATCCAACCTTCAGGCCAAACCCTGCCTTCCACAGATCTCAGAAGATCTGCCTTCCATCCTTCTGTCGAAACCCTAGTCGTCTAAGGGAAAAGACACGGCATATGCTGGATGTGAGGAGAGCACTTAAGGCGTACATATGCAGAACTGAGTATATTAGGAAAACAGACACCCTGTTCATATCCATCTCTCCACCAAATACAGGAAACAAAATGTCCAAGTGAGCCATCAGTAGTTCACTCAAAGCCTGCATCATCAAGGCCTACAAGCTCCACAAATTAGATATCCCACCTGGAATTATGGCTCACTCAGTGAGGAGTGCTGCCACCAGACACGCCACAGTAGAAGAAGTCTGCAAGGCAGACTTGGTCATCCATCACTTTCATAAGGCATTATAAGATAAATGCACTATAACTCAGCCGATGCTGCCTTTGGCAGAAGAGTGTTCCAGCATATTATAGATGCAGATGACTATGACCCACCAAGATGTTCTCCGCCTCAGAGGGAGAACGGTCCATTTGATACTTACCATGAAGGGTCCTTCTCCTCTGAGGAAAGGAGGACATCTTGTCCCTCCTGAAGTCATTGTCAAACAAGCTATCAGCAAGACCACTTCCTGTCACAACTGTTTTTACTTACCTGTTTCTCTCTTGTTCCATTATACTGTTCTGTCATGGTTTACAGACCCCTTATAGAGTGAAGTGTACCTTAACTGCTTTTTGAGAAGGGGGTGACTCCCGCAGCAGGGACAGGAAGGGCAAAATATTTGTTCCTGCCTCCCTGAATGGATGGTGGGAATCACCCACCAAAATGTCCTCCTTTCCTCAGAGGAGAAGGACCCTTCACAGTAAGTATCCAATGGTCTGTTCTTATAGTAAAACAACTTAAGGATGTGTTAAGAACACTGCTTTCCCCCCCAGAGGATTGCATATCATTGCATACATTTCCCATGTGCTGAAGGTTTATGATTCAGAATTCCTGTTTCCCAAGTCTATAATTTAGACTTTGTTGCTTCTTCGTCCTTTTTATCAAGGGGAACCATTGGTCTTTCTGAATTATATGAGCCCCATAAGTGACCAAACCAGCTCATGAAGCAAATCGGAACTTAATGGGCTTCCTGTCTGTGAGTGATGAAATGCTATGGTTCACAGAATCATAAGGTAGAATTGGTATCAACTTTTTTTTTAAAAAAAAGATCCTGCCTAAGCATCTGCAGTGAGGTGCTATTAACTCTGCCTCAGTACTGCGAGGCAAGTACTTGTATAGTTTCTTCTTAAAAGCCTTTAAGGAAAGAAGTTTTTAACTTACCTAATTGGCTGGATAGTTTCACAGTTAAGAACTTTTCCTGAGATCTATAATGCCCTTCCTACAGGTTAAACTCATTGCTAGGCTTATTCTGTCTGAGTTTACTGGAATTTTCATTCATGTGGCTATTTGGAACAAATGTGGTAGGTGCCCTGTTGCCTGACTGAACACGTATCAGTACAATACATATAACTTTAGAAAAAGTTGAGGCAAATTTATATAAAGCTTCTTCAGGTAACCTCCTCATGAAAGTGAGCTAAAGCCCAGTTCATTGTAATACTTCATTCAGAGTGCTTCAGGTTCTGTGTCTCAACAGATTCCAGTTGCTTTATTGTTATTATTCTTAACTGGCTAGACTGGGGTCCTTCCCTTCAGCTTAATGTAGTGCTAAGATTGGTGGATTAGTGTAGCAAAACTCTGGACTTAAAATTTAATTAATTTAAAACATTTATCAGCTGCCTTTCTTCCTTAACAGAGCTGAAGGTGGCTTACAACATAGATAAAACACTTAAAATGAAATACATCAAAAACATAAAAACTACAATTTAAAGTGACAACTCAGGACTACTGGTAAAATCAACCACACACGGTCGTAAATAAAACTGTCTTCAACTGCCTCCTAAAGATCAAAAGTGAGGGGGCCCGGCCCACCTCTCTGAGAAGGTAGTTCCATAATTGTGATGCTGTCGTTGAAAAGGCCAGTCAGGGGGACCTCTCCCTGTGATCCTAATTCCTAGGCAAGCAATCAAATTATGTAGATGTTACTTTTTCATCTTCTGTTATAAACATGTAACATAAACGGGACCTTATAAACGGGACCTTATGCAGTTCCGCAGGGCCTGCAAGACGGAGCTCTTCCGCCTGGCTTTTGAGTAGGAGCTGCCGCCCCACTATACCATCACCGCCATTGCACCTAGAGGACGTTGCGAGGCCCTGAGGAAGAACTTGGGAATGGTCAGAAGATTCTGGAGAAGAACTGAGCTGAGCCATCTTGGACTTATGTTTAATAATTGATTGAGCACCACTGTTTTAATGTTGGATGTTTTTATTATGTATCATGTTTTAATTATGGCTCGGTTTTACCTTGCCTCTGTGAACCGCCCTGAGCCCATCGGGGAGGGCGGGATATAAATATAATAAATAAATAAATATACACAGCCCACAAAATATGTTGTTTTAGTAACTACCATTTTGGTGACTAAAAGTAGATTTTGGGAGAAAAGGGTACATAAATTAGTTGCTGAACCTGTCTTTTGTATGTATTTGTGGTAATAATAACATGTTCTAGATGAGGGTACTTGAGCATTCATGTACTTGGAATGAAGCTTCACTGCTTTCAAGGCATGTTTCCAGGTTAAATACATTGAAGATTGAAATATAGCTTTTGTTATCGCATAAAACTAGCACAATTGAGGAGCTGTAACCAAAATTTTATTCTTGGTTGATAGGTAAGTGTCAACAGAAAAGGTGAAATGCCAAAGCATCCCCACTGTATTTTGTATTATTCGGTTTGAGTAACAAGTTAGTGTTAGCAATGTAATACTGATAGCATCTTGCTTT
>NW_015166427.1:201815-217774 GCF_001447785.1 Gekko japonicus
GAAGCATTCACGTTTGTCTAAGATGCTATGCTGGAATAAATTGGTTGGGTTTGGTTTCCAGTAAAATCTGTTTCTTAATGGAGTTCATTGTAAGAACATGAGAACAGTAAAATCAAGTAATGCTTAAACATTATCGGGGTAATGTATTCTTTGTGTGTGGTCAAGGAAGTAGAAGCCCATATAGAAAAGAGTATGTTTTGTTGTCAGAGGATGTGGTTTTTGAGATGCGCACAGAAGCCAAAACACTTGATGAAGAAGAAGAAGAAGAGATTGGATTTATATCCCGCCCTTCACTTGGAGTCTCAGAGCGGCTTACAAATGCCTTTCCCTTCCCCTCCCCACAACAGACACCCTGTGAGCTAGGTGGGGCTGAGAGAACTCTGACACAAACTGCTCTTTTTCAAGGACAGCTGTGCCAGAGCTTGTGACTGACCCAAGGTCACATCAGCAGGTGCAAGTGGAGGAGTGGGGAATCAAACCCGGTTCTCCCAGATTAGAGTCCGCGCACTTAACCACTACACCAAACTGGCATGGAGAACATGGCATAAAATCCTGTAATAAAAACAAGCCTCCACATTTCTTGTTAGTTAAAACTATGCTTGTGATTGGTCCAGGTTTTTTACTCTATTATTTATTTACATAAGTTTCAAAATAATCTATATGTTAAACATACTGAAGGTAGAACATTAAATAATTAATAAAATAATAAAGAAACTGGCAACATTGTCCTATCTATAGCTGTCTATTGATTTTAGTGGTTACAGAACTGTGGCATACTTGTAGGGGCTCTTTTTGGGAGGGGATACCCATTTATGCTTCTGAAAATACTTTTAAACGTTTACTTTTTGTGTTTGAGCATCTGTGTGATAATGTTGTGTTACTTAAAATTTATTTTTTCAATATGTAACACACTGTGCAATGTTTGCTGCACTTAGGAAAGAAGGCTTCATATATCATCAAGTTTAGCCCTTGTTGGAACTTACTTCAAATTGACACATATACCCTCTTTTGAGAATTGGTAGCTGGTTCAAATCCAGTCCAGTTTTCTGTTCTGCTTAAGCAGTCGAAGCATTGTGTCAGCATGAGAGATTTAGTACTGTGTGCAAATCATTTTTAGAGGTGGTACCTCTGCTCAGTTCTTGCCGTGAACACCCTATGAGGTGGAACTTCATGGGGTCGCCATGAGTCCATTGCAACTCGATGGCACACTTCAACTTTATATTAGATTCATTGTTGCCCTCTGTACACACATTCATTTTTTCTTGCCTTGCCGTCTAGTCAGACGGGTTTTCCAACTGTTCATAGCTGTTTATAGCTCTTCGAATTGTACCTTGGGAAACTTAAATTGGTGGCTTCGGTTAGTGTCTGTGACATCATTTGCTCCAGACATGGTGGACTGTTTACATGTCTGAAGGGATATGTGCTTATTCCCTTCTCCTCCTGAGCTCCCATGCAGCCCTATCAAAATGGTATGAAGTTGACTGCCCCCTTCCTCAGTGCAATTTCCTGCTATTTCAAGACTGCCACTCCCCTGTGGAGAAGTGAGAGCAAAGAATCACACACACTCCTTTTGAAACATGGCGCTGTAAGCCGCATGCACCCTATTGGGCTTTCTGAACTCTAAGACTTTTTTTTCCTCTTGCAAGAGTTTTGGTAAACTTTGGCCCCGGTCACACGAGTGGATTTGGGCCGGGAGAGGGACGGTTTGGGAGCGGAGCAAACGGGCGCGATCCCATGGCAACATCTGGGAATCGTTGCCTGTCCGTCCCCGTTCCGTCCCTCCCGCCCAAAACCCTGCACGAAAAAAGAACCACCTACCTAGGTGGTTCTTCGGAGAAGAGCGCCTCAAGCCCGGCCGTGGGATCGCTGGCGTGTCCTTGCGCCGGCGCATCCCCGGCTCCTGGCCGAACTGCGCATGTGTGAGCATGCGCAGTTCGCCAGCCTCCCCTTCCCACCGTCACTTTCTCCCCGGCATCTGATCGTGCTGGGGAGCAACGGCGCTGCGGCTCAGGGGATCCGTGGGATCCCGCCGCGGCGTCTCTAATTCGGTGCGGCTTTTAAAAGCCGCGCTTTGGGCACTTTTTTTCCTCCCGTGTGGCAGGGACCAGAGTTTTGGTAAACAGAAATGGTGGTTGACCTCTCTGAAGTGTTCTTCTCAGGAAAGATCAGGAAGCCCCACAAGGTATGCCCAGTTAGCCACACTGTGTTTTTAAAGAAGGCCGGAGAAACAAGGAGGGAAAGGTGGATTAGCTGCTCTGGAGGGGAGGCAGAGGGATTGCAGCCTCACTGTTAGTTGAGACAGTAAGGTAAAGGTAAAGGTTCCCTTGCTCGAAAGCCATTCCGACTCTAGGGCTGCGGTGCTCATCTCTGTTTCAAAGCCAAAGAGCCAGTGCTGTCCGAAGACGTTTCCGTGGTCATGTGGCCGGCATGACTAAACACCAAGGCGCACAGAATGTTGAGACAGTGCTGTGGATCAAAGTAGATGCCATAATAGTGTGAAGGAGGAAGCAGCTCCCCTTTACAGGAAGGGGCCTCAGTACACAGCATCACAGGGGTATTCTTTAACTAGGAAGATTAATTTATGCTCCCAATAGCAGTTTGCATTGTAATAAAGCAGGAAATGGTGAACTGTCGCGGACCAGCTTAGTTGATTTTTAGCCTGGGGTGGTTACCAAACTGAGATGGCTGGGGAATTTACAAAGCTGAACACCCATGTTCAAAATTAACGTCAAGCACCTGTGCAAATTCAGCCTGAGCTTTTTTAAAAATAAGACATTACAAAACCTAAGAGTTGCTATAAATAGCCTGGAGGTACAAGCTATTTAACTTTGGTGAAACATGACTTCCCTGGTTTCCATGGTTATGTGCATTTGCAGGCTAATCAGCGACCCAGTTAAACGAAAGTACTCACTTTTAAGCTTACTTGGTTCCATGCAAGCCAGTGAGACTAAAATTGGTGTAAATCAAAGTAATTCGGCTTCACTCGGCTATGGACTGCGTTGCTAACAATAATTAATGTATTTAAACTTTGTCAGAAAGAGAGCCAAGTGTGTTCAAGAATGTATGCTTTGAAGCACCTGAGTTGGGGAAGTGGCTGACATTCCACCCATGTAGCCCTACCGAAGCTGCAATCCTTTGCACAGACTTGAAAGCAAAGCCCCCCTGATCACAGTGGCATTTATTTTCCAAGTAAAGAGGCTTAGGATCAGTCTGTGACTTGTACCAGTAAACAGGGCAATCTCCAACTCAATAACAGCAGTGAAGTAATGCTAAAAATGGCAGCAGTGGTAATTACAACCCTATACAGCTTTTCCAACCAATTTTATTGGCACCCATAAGCAACTCCCTTGGCACTTCAGGGAAGAAGGAACCAGTTGCTATGCAGCAGCATCATGCCTGTGCCGGTATTAACCCTCTGTTTACATTCTCCTGCAGGGGCAGAAATAGCAGCCTAAAAGGCTTAAATACAGGTTTTTCACAGGCCAGGTCACAGACTTGTTCTGAAAACCATGCTTCCCAGGCACATGGAAAAGGGATGATTTGGATCAGGACAGAGAAAAGAGTCCTAGAGCTCCCTTCCTGCATTGTTTTCTTGACCAGAATGGCCCGGGGAAGTTACTCTTTGTCACGCTGAGGGTTTATGGAGGTTCCCGTGACAGAACAAACAGAGGCTCTCTGGGGCATTTCAAGTCAGGAAAATGGTGCAGGGAGGATGTCCAAGCCCCCCCCCCCTGTATTCACGAAACAAATGGAGGCCTGCACTCCTGAGAAGTACAGAGCAAATTAAGCAAACTCCGGAGCATGACAGTGGGAGGTCGACAGTGGGAGGGCTTCTAGTGTCCTGGCCCCACTGCTGGACCTCCTGATGGCACCTGGTATTTTTGGCCACTATGTGACAGAGTGTTGGACTAGATGGGCCATTGGCCCGATCCAACATTGGCTTCTCTTATGTTCTTATGACGGAAGACAGGATGGCCTAGCGTGATGTGGTCCATGGGCTCGGGAAGAGTCGGACTTGACTGTGCGACTGAACAACAACAACAACAGAGCTCCTGGAACACATTTGTGACTCACGCTGGGGATGTACCCAGGAAAAATGTTCCTTATACCTAGGCCCATAAATCTCATGGGTTAAGAGAGGTACATGAGGAACTGGAAAGCATGAGTTTGAATATTGCTTCAGGTCAGGATATGGTGCATGGTTATATCCTTCCCCTCATCTCTAACCCCCCTTTTAAAAAAAAACATATTTTATTGAAATATTTAGATACCAAATTACATGACTGTAAGGATTAGCTGCTGATAACCTACAGATTTTACAGTCCTCATCAACCGTTAGCTGTAAGTTCTCACAGATTGAGATCTGGCCGGTTTCGAGAGGAATTGGCTGACCATTAACTGCGTGCAGCTGGCAGACTGGAGGAGGCTGGTGTAGGACATTATCTTCATGCCAGGAGCCACGCGGAGTTTAGGCCGGGCCGGGACAAGATGAATGCTGCCAATCCTTTTCCCTCAGCCTGGAACGATAAGTTATTTTTAAGGAACTGCTCACAGTCCATGAAACGACTGTTTTTATTATGTCCATAAGCCAGTCTTTTAATTACTACTTGTCAATGGCTTCCTTTTTAAGATTTTATTATTGTTTTGTGTTTCAGGATGGTTTCTGCTTTGCAAACATTCTATGAAACCTGATGTTGTTTTTAAATTCTTTTATTAAATGCTTTCTCTTTGTGCCTTGAGATACATGCTGACTGCTTGCATTCCTCCCCTTGGATATGGACCCAATTCTGACATGGTGGCAGCAGTTTTAAAGGGGGATTTGATAATGTAATTTTGCAGCACCAGCAGTACTCTGATAAGGCCGTTGCTTGTGAAAATACAGCAGTTAAAGCAAGCATTTGTTTTGTCTGGCTGAGAAGGAATGAGACAGCTGTTTTGGAGTTGACACAATGAATAAGCTGAGTGCCTTCTGCAAAGCCTACTAAAAAGTTACGTTTGTCTTCAGAAGACGTTTTAGCAACTGTTGATATGACACCAAGCATGAACTGTGCAAATACAACAGACCATTAATCTCTCTATGAGCAAGAAACCATCAGACAGTTGTAATACCTTACAATTTCAAGAGGACGAAAAACTTTGAAAAAATAATCTTATATATAAAATTTTTTCAACACAGGAATGTTTTGGCTTTAAACAAAGACCATTTTTCACAAACTAATTGTTCTGCATCCATTTTTCCTAGAAATCAAGGATGGTGCTTTGCACGTATGGGTATGTTCTGATTCTTAATAGTTCCACAGCGTGGAGCATGCTTAGTCCTAACTCTAGCACAAATGGATGGGGTCACATTCAGTACTAGGGAGAAAGATCAAGCACTGTTTCCAAGAAACACACACAGGCTTATTAAGCTAAAGAGCTCTAATTCTTAAGCAAGTGATTATGAAAAAACTAACATGCACATACAAATATATGATACAGTTATAAATCAACCTTTTATTCTGGTATTTCTAGCTAAATCTCACTAAAAGATATTCAAGAGCTCTTTCCTGTCTTACATCACCCCAAGAACATTCTGTCTGAGAAGCGTCAAGCAGACTTAAGAGCCCCTAAAGTGGTGCATTTATAGTCTTTTTCTCAAAGTGAAATTTTCTCCCAAAATAGGCAATAAGTTTCTTTGCTAACAGTCCCTCTTGACCTGACGTGTATTTCAATTCTGGGCATTCACAAAATACACAAGATGTGCAGTGCTTAACGCACGCAAAAATTGTTTTAGGAAATTACAGGAGGAATTTGTTTTCCTTGTTTAGGGGTTCAGAACAAATAATTTCTTTACATAAACAAAGGTCTGTTAAAGTATCAAAGGTTGGATACCCATGATGTGATAGGGACAGAACAATATCCCAGCTCAAACATAGTCATTCGGTCAGCTGTCAATATTGCCTCTATGCTAGAGAAGACTCTGACTGTTTCTATTATCTTTGCACTTTGGCCTATTGATTTATATCATACTTGTTGTTATGCTTATTTGATTTACATTTCATTATATCATACTTGTTACTTTGCTTATTTGATTTACATTACACTTGCTGTTATGCTTATTTGATCATTATATACTTGCTTATTTGCTTGTAAGTTGTTTTTGCCTAGTGGTGTTCTTTTTTTTGGTTCTTACATTGTACACTGGCTTCCCCCCCCCTTTTTTTTGGCTGTCAAAAAGGTCATGACAGATGAATTCCAATTTCCTTTCCTGGTGCTTCAAAATCTCATGTTAAAATTTGTAAACTGCTTGTCAGAAAATTTTATTTATTTATTTATTTACATGTTGCAGTGAGGGGAGGGGGTAGCCTACCAGCACCCTTTATTCGGCATCGTCCTTTCTTCTCTGGCAGCTTCCTTGTTGTTCCGGTGATCCAGACGGCTGTTGGCCGGGCTCGAGCAGGCTGTCTCGGTTTTTCTCTCCCTCGGAGCGGCGCGTCTCGGGCGCAGCTTCGGCCAATGTCCTGACGGCTCCTGCCGTGCTGCATCCCATGTCAGCTCCGCCTCCGCTCGATCCAGCCGCTGCCTTCCTGGGTCGCTCTCTGCCGCCGCCGCCATTGCTTTCTCGCTGCCGCCGATTCTCCTTTTCCCTACTGCTGCCGATCGCCTTCCCAGCGTAAGCCAGGAGGAGGGTGCCCCTGCCACCTAGGGCAAGTACCCATTCCTCTGTTGTTATTAGAGCCGCTGGGTTGGCGGGAGCTGGGACGAGGGCCGGGGGCTCAACCCGGCCGCGGTGGGGATTCGAACAGCCATTATGGCTGTTCGCTACAGATATTATCAACAGACTGGAAGGAAAGGCATGTAAAAACTTCTACCCCAATAAAAAACCCAATAATCTCTATTCAAAGGAATTTACTGCAGAAAGTGAAATACATATCCTATAATTTGAGAGATACATTTGAGTTTATATGTACAAGAGCAATCACATTATATCTCATGGCAGCAGAATCGGGATTTGAACCTGGGTTTCCCATTTCCGAGTCAGATACTTTAACTACTATATAACTCTGTCTACCTATGTTCTGAAAACACTATAGGTCTCTGCTGCTGTAGACTTTTTATTTGCTGCCGAAGCAAGAATGTCAAGAAATAGTGTTAGCATGTTCACTTTCTAACTTCTGTTAGAATCGAAGAAGAAGAAGAGTTGGATTTATACCCTGCCCTTCACTCTGAGTCTCAGAGTGGTTTATAATCTCCTTCACTTCCTCTCCCCACAACAGACATCCTGTGAGGTAGGTGGGGCTGAGAGAGCTCTGACAGAACCTGCTCTTTCAAGAACAGCTCTGACAGAACTGTGATTGACCCAAGGTCACTCCAGCAGCTGCATGTGGAGGAGTGGGGAATCAAACCCAGTTCTCCAGATTAGAGATTAGGGCAAAAAAGGGAAGGGGCCGTGGCTCAATGGTAGAGCATCCGCTTGGCAGAAGGTTCCAGGTTCAATCTCTAGCATCTCCAGTTAAAGTATCAGGCAGTAAGTGATGTGAAAGACCTCAGGCTGAGACGCTGGAGAGCCAATGGCAGTCTGATTAGACAATACTGACTTTGATGGTCTGATTCAGTATATACAACAAATACACAAGGATGGGCACAGTCAATAGACCAGCGGAAAAAGAAAAAACTGTGACAAATAAACGCTAATAATATATTCAAGAATCAATTTACAATAACAAAATAGGTGAACATTATATTTGGAGGCATTCAGCAATAATAGCCCATTGAAGAACCTAGCTTGTAAGCATAGTATCATAATGGAGCGAATTTTGATACGTCACCAAGAGAAATGAATTGTTGAAAGACAGTTTATGTATACATCCTTGATCAGAAGAAGATCGTTTGTCGAAACGGCAGATCATTCCGGAGACCACTGTCTACTTTCACCAAATATAATGTTCACCTATTTTGTTATTGTAAATTGATTCTTGAATATATTATTAGCGTTTATTTGTCACAGTTTTTTCTTTTTCCACTGATTCAGTATGTCTGCTTCACGTGAGGCATAAAATTATAATTAATTTAGAAGGCATTGCCAGGTATTACACCTGTAGCCTGCATAGATTCTTACATATCTTAGATGCTGCAAGCTGACAAGATATTTAAAGCAGTGACTTCTCCATGAAGAAGCCAGTTTGGTGTAGTGGTTAAGTGCGCGGACTCTCATCTGGGAGAACCGAGTTTGATTCCCCATTCCTCCACTGGCACCTGCTGAATGACCTTGTGCAAGCCATAGTTCTGTCAGGGCTGTTCTTGAAAAAGAGCTGTTTCTGTCAGAGCTCTCTCAGCCCCACCTACCTCACAGGGTGTCTATTGTGGGGGGGGGGAGGGAAAGGAGTTTGTAAGCCGCCCTGAGACTCCTTTGGGTAGTGAAGGGTGGGGTATAAATCCAATCTCTTCCTCTTCTTCCTCCTCCTCTTCTTCCTCCTCCTCTTCTTCTTCCTCCTCTTCTTCTTCCTCTTCTTTTTCCTCTTCTTCTTTCATTGCCAGAGTAGACAAACCTAATACCTGGTTTGTCTCTAAAAGCATGCTGTTGTAGAAACAGAAGGGCAGTAACACAGCGTTGAAGAAAGGAAAACATTCATCAAGGTGATACTAATGACATTAAAATATTGTGGGTTTGTTTCACATGTTTCCACTATGGCATTTTTATCTCTCCTAGTTCTAAGAGTCTCTTTCCCCTAATTTTAACCCTAGTATGGTGCTATGGATAGGGAGTGGGTGACCTTGGACCAGTCGCACATCCTCAGACTGACCTAATTCATATCTTTCTAGTGAAGGTAAAATGAGGGAGAGGAGAATGTTGTAAGACACTTTAGGTCCCTGTCAATATTCCCTCTAAGCTGAGTTAGTGTGAGCTAGCTCACAGTTTTTTAGCCTCTGGCTCACACATTTTTGTCTTAGCTCAGGAAGGATGGCTCCAGAGCAGACTAATCTATGCAGTAGTCAAATTGCTCACTCACAACTTTAATGCCAGTAGCTCACAAAGTAGAATTTTTGCTCACAAGACCCCACAGCTTAGAAGGGAATGTTGGTTCCCCGTTGGTAATAAAAGGTAAAAAATTGCAAGTAGATAAATAGGTACCACTTCAGTGGGAAGGTAACAGCATTCCGTGCGCCTTGGTGTTTAGTTATGCTGGCCACATGACCATGGAAATGTCTTCGGACAGTGCTGGCTCTTCGGCTTGGAAATGGAGATGAGCACCGCAACCCTAGAGTCGGATTTGACTGGCTTTCGAGCAAGGGAAACCTTTACCTTTACTAGTCTTATCATAAAATATGGTCTGTCACTTAGTGTCTCGATGCTTTCATCTTATGCATTATCGTCAGTGGATGCTAAGAAAGTATTAGCTGTCATGGTTGGTTTATAATAATATAGTTCGGCAGGAACATTGGGTATATACTAGATGTCTTCTTCATATTTCACCTGAATTTCCTACAGGTCTAACTTTATTGAAGAAAGTTTTTTAAATACTTTTTATATAAAGTTTTAAAACTGATAACAAGTATCTAATTTAATTCATTTGCACTTCTCTGATTAGCTGCAGGGATTTATAAATGGTAAAATTAATAAAATAAATGCTTGAATAAATAAATAAATAAATAAATATAAATGTTGTTTATTCCCAACAACGATTTTATATGCAAAGGAAATACAAAAAGTTCAGAAGGAAATATTGCCAGTTAATCCAGCTTTCTCTGTCTAGCAACCGGTACAGGGGGGCTACTCTCTGCCCTAAAGGTCCTGCCCTGATTCCCAGTACTGGATTAGAAGCGACCACTGGGACAAGCATTTGGAGGTTAAGCGATTTTCTCTGCCTGGCGTGATCCCAGGGGCCGTCTTAGGACCTGGTAGATCGATTCAAGGATTGAAGAGTGAGTTGCCGTTGAAACGAGACACTAAAGCCTAGACGTGAAGTCCCTCTACTATAAACGTCTAAACGGAGGGGGGGAGGGGATGCCCTATCTCCCGACGTTTTAAGCAAATGTGAAAGCAAGGATGGAGGGACTGATCAAATTGTGGTGATGGACTGTAGCGGAGAGTTTTTCTGAAAGAAAGCTGAGCGTTTAAACAGACCTTAGAGACTTTGGCGACAAGAGGTGAAGAGGGAGGGCGGGATCAATACTTTCTTCAGGAAGGAAAACAGTGGAAAGTTAGGTTACGTGACCTAACGATAGATTCTGTCTTTAAAGTGAATCGTGGGCCCTCTGGTGGCTAAAGTGAGAAGTGACCTGGATCTGTACTAAAAGCAGCTACACTTTTAAAGGGACAGTACGTTGATCATAGAGACATATGAATGGTAAGGAGACTCTAAAGTTTAGTTCTTTGTGGCTGGATTGGCAAGCTGATTGAAAAGCAGTTTTCTGGAGTAAAGGGCTCGCTACCCCAACTTTACAACATCTGCTTGCTAAGAGAAAAGTTGGAATCTCCAATGAGCGTGTTGTTGATGCAACAAAAGGAAAGACTCTTTTGATTTAAGACGTTTAAGGAAGCGAAGATGTCCCTAGAAAAAAGGAACTTGGTTTATCTCATGAATGGACAGATCCGGACTTATAAAAACTAAAAGATAATTGAAGAAAGAAGATACATCAAAGACGGAAGAAGAAAAACGTGTTGTAATGTTCTTACTGAGGGAACATTGGTTTTAAAGATCTTGCCTATGGGTGGGGAGTAAAGCGTAAAAGGAGATGCTAATTTTTTCTTAAGGGCTGTGATTATGTGTGTTATAGCTTTGGAATTACTCTCTGTTTAGTCAGATAAACTGGTTTTGTCAGCAGAAGTGATGATTGGCGGGCACTCTTCATGTTTGAAAGGAACTGTATAAGAGTAACAACTATGTTTTAAGCATTGTAAAACCTCCATTCTTGGGTTTTTAGTTAGGTTCTTTTTACTTTCTCCTATAGATTTTAGATTCACCCTCCCCAATTTCTGTTGTAGTTTTATAGAAATGCAAATAAAAAATTCCCCTTCGGGGGGGCCAAAAAAGAAAAGAAAAGGAGGCCCAGTTCTCCTGAACTGCTCCTCTGGACTTGATGCTCAGCTATGTTTCCCTGAAGCACTCATGAACTGCATAAGCTCTGCAGTTCATAATCAACTAAAATTTTAGTATGTTAGTCAGGGTAGCTGCACCTGATAAATAAATGAGTTGTTGTTATTTGAACATGACATCAAAATGCAGGGCTTAGTTCTCTGCTGTGAATTACAATCGCTTCGATGCATTGACTCTGTTTGCTTGCAGATTAGTACAATGAGAACAATATAGAGTCATACTACAGTGTTCATAATAAGGGAAATAGCTTGACACTTGGCATTTTTTCACATCATTACATAAGTAGTACGGATTTAGCAGCTCTTATAGAAGAGGCTGCCAGTTTAGCGGTGTGAAGTGATGGAACTACTGTTCTTCTAGTGTGATTGGAAAAAGTGATAATTGCTTCCTCAAGGTCAAAGCCATGCAGCATTTGTAGCTAAGTGGTGTCTCTTAGAACATGCAGCGTATTCTTGTGCAGGTGGTCATAAATGGAGAGTTATGAATTCATTACTAGCCGAGACATGACTGTCAGGTAGTACACTAACTTTTGTGCATGTGTTTCCCCTCTGGCAAGTGCTCAGTAACATTATGTTACTTTGTTGTTCAGTCGCACAGTCGAGTCCGACTCTTTGCGACCCCATGGACCAGATCACGCCAGGCCCTCCTGTCTTCCGCCGTCCTCTGAAGTTGGCTCAATTTCATGTTCGTTGCATCTATGGCACTGTCTAACCATCTCATCCTTTGCCGTCCCCCTCTTCTTTGACCATCAATCTTTCCCAGCATCAGGGTCTTCTCCAGTGAGTGCTCCCTTCTCATTTGGCGGCCAAAGTATTTGAGCTTCAGTTTCATTATCCAGGGAACAGTCAGGGTTGATTTCTTTTAGGATTGACTGATTTGATCTTCTTGCAGTCCAAGGGACTCTCAAGAGTCTTCTCCAGCACCATAGTTCAAAAGAATCTATTCTTCGGCGCTTGGCCTTCCTTATAGTCCAACTCTCGCAGCCATACATGACTACTGGGAATACCATTGCTTTAACCATGCGGACTTTTGTTGGCAGGGTGATGTCTCTACTTTTTATCATGCTGTTTAGGTTCGCCATCGCTTTCCTCCCAAGAAGCAGGCGTCTTTTAATTTCATGGCTGCTGTCACAGTCTGCGGTGATCTGAGATCCCAGGAACGTGAAGTCTGTCACTATTTCCACAACTTCCCCTTCTATTTGTCTGGCCTTCCAGGGAACAGTCAGGGTTGATTTCTTTTAGGATTGACTGATTTGATCTTCTTGCAGTCCAAGGGACTCTCAAGAGTCTTCTCCAGCACCATAGTTCAAAAGAATCTATTCTTCGGCGCTCGGCCTTCCTTATAGTCCAACTCTCACAGCCATACATGACTACTGGGAATACCATTGCTTTGACCATGCGGACTTTTGTTGGCAGGGTGATGTCTCTACTTTTTATCATGCTGTTTAGGTTCGCCATCGCTTTCCTCCCAAGGAGCAGGCGTCTTTTAATTTCATGGCTGCAGTCACAGTCTGCGGTGATCTGGGATCCCAGGAACGTGAAGTCTGTCACTACTTCCACGACTTCCCCTTCTATTTGCCAAGGAGTGATGGGGCCGGATGCCATGATCTTAGTTTTTTTGATGTTGAGCTTCAAGCCCACTTTTGCGCTCTCCTCTTTTACCCTGAGCAAGAGGCTCTTTAGGTCCTCTTCACTTTCTGCCATTAGAGTGGTATCGTCTGCATATCTGAGGTTGTTGATCTTTTCCCCAGCAATCTTAATTCCCGCTTGTGATTCATCCAGGCCAGCATTTCGCATGATGTACTCTGCATATATATTAAATAAGCAAGGTGACAGTATACATCCTTGTCGTACTCCTTTTCCTATGCTGAACCAATCAGTTGTTCCGTATCCGGTTCTAACTGTCGCTTCTTGGCCCTTATACAGGTTTCTCAAGAGACATGTGAGGTGGTCTGGTACTCCCATCTCTTTAAGGACCTGCCATAGTTTGTTGTGATCCACACAGTCAAAAGCTTTAGCATAGTCAATGAAGCAGAAGTAGATGTTTTTCTGGTACTCTCTTGCTTTCTCCATAATCCAACGAATGTTGGCAATTTGATCTCTCGTTCCTCTACCTCTTCGAAACCCAGCTTGTACTTCTGGCAGTTCTCTATCCATGTACTGTTGAAGCCTAGCTTGTAGGATCTTGAGCATGACCTTGCTAGCGTGTGATATGAGTGCAATTGTGCGATAGTTTGAACATTCCTTGGCATTGCCCTTCTTTGGGATTGGAATGTATACTGACCTTTTCCAATCCTGTGGCCACTGTTGCATTTTCCAAATTTGCTGGCAAATTGAGTGCAGCACTTTAACAGCATCATCTTTTAAGTCTTTTATGTTACTAGAAGGCTTTATTTCTAGAAGAGCCAGAGTGTGAGATGGAAAATTGCGAGTTCAGATCTCACCTGTGCTATGAACTTCTTGGATGGCATTAAGAAAGGCTCAGCTTCAATCTGCTGCAATAAATGGATAATTAAGTTGCATAAATTATATTTTCCGATGGTTTATAAGGGTAAAGTACATGAAGCTCCTTCAATACCCTTAGCGTGTATAAACATGGATTTGGATCCTGTCTAAAACTTCCTTGGCTGAAAGGAGGATGTGATTTTCATCAATCCACCCTCCGAAAGCAAACCTGTGAATCCCCCATCCCAGGTTCCCTGTTTGCAAGAAGCAATATTTGAGAGCCATTTGGGGCTGTAGCAGAAATGGGGAGACACAAAAAGTATGCTGTAGGGACAGAAATGTTCTGTCTGGACACTTTAGGCAGGATTCAAGCCACGGCTCTGGTTACCCTTGAATATAATATTGAAGTTAAATATGCATATTTAAAACTAGTTTTTCCACTGAAGAACTCGTTTAGAATACAGGGAGAAGAGATTTAAAAGGGGGGGGGGTTCCCGGAATTTTCAATAAGGCTTAGGGTTTTGATTGCCTGTGCACCATTAATTCTTTAGAAAAATATTCTGAATATTGTAATTTCAAGTTTTACATTGTTCCTTAGGATGCACTGATAATTTCATTGAAAGATTTTCATTCTGGAAATTTTAGAATTATAATTTAGATGCTTGCAGTTTCTAATGCCAAAACTCGAATTTTCTTTGTAATGTGCAACACTGATTTGGCACCTGAAAAAAGTATGTCTCAGTGGGTGATGGTGGCTGCTCTGCACCTCTAAACTCAGAAATTTAAACTGTCATTTGCTTAAGCTGTGTGATACAATTATAAATCGTTTCAAGCATCTTCGCAAAACAATCTTTTAACCCCTTCTAAGGGGGGAAATAAACTTCATTTGTAAATGGTACCAACCTTTTGGCTTATGTCTGGTTATAGGATGGGCAAGATTTCTTCCAAAAACTTGACCAAGACAGTATGGGAAGGGGATGAGAACTCTTACACTGGATAGCCTGCAGAATCATTAACTACCCATTCACAGGTTACCCCACATATAACCAGTATGTCAACCTTTAGAAGCCACTAGTTTTAGTTAGAAAAAGAGATAGTGACAACATCAGGTAAACTTCTTATCATGCTATGCTATCTACGAATAATTCCAATCCCTAATGTTTATACTTGAGTACTGGGTATAGCCACTAGCCGTGGACTATTCATGTGCTTTAATGTCCTTTAGCACAGTGCCAAGTAAGGTCAGACTTTTAGCTAACTTTCTAGAGTCAATAGAGTAAAGGCCATTTGTAGTATAATGGAACAAACAGTTGAGTCAGTCACTTTTATAAGGTAATAAGTTTATAGTCCACTGCAATATTTACTCCTTTTACTGCATTGTCTTCTACCTTTTCAACCCACTTAACCGTGTTATGGCACTATCATGCCTTAGACAGTTTTTAGTTTGTGTTTTCTTATTGTTTGAGTCCTACTGCATTGCTTATTGGGGGTCCTTGCTGTCTAAAAAAATTTGTTTTTTTTTTAATTTTGTAATCTGCCTTGAGTCAGACAACTTTAAGCATTCCTGAATGTGGTGGAATGTTTGGGTCCTTTCCAACCTGGTTTCAGGCCTGACTATGAGACTGAAACAAACTGGGTTGCCCTGTCGGATGACCTGTGCTGGGAGTGCGATTCTGATGGTTCTTCTGGACCTCTCAGTGGTTTTTGATACCATCAGTCATGGTATCCTTTTGGACTTCCTTTCTGGATGGGGACTTGGAGACACCATTTTGCTGTGGTTCTGGTCCTACTTGGAGGGTAGGTTTCAGAAAGTGGTGTTGGGGGATTGCTCTTTCACCTGTGTGGTCCTGCAAGGCTCCGTCTCATCTTCTGTGCTTTCCAGCAGTTAACCACTGGGAGAGGTTATTTCGAGATTTGGGCTGGGTTGGCACTAGTGAGCAGAAAAGATCTTGCTACTGTGCTACATGCCTCAATTACATCTGTATTAAATTATCACAGTGCACTCTATGTGGTGCTGCCCTTGAACTGACATGCTCAGAAACGTCATTTGGTGCAGAATACTGCAGCCATAGCATGTTGATTGGAATGGGTTGTAGGGACACTGTCTCTCTAGTCTTTGCCTATCTGCACTGGCTCCTAATCTGTTTCCAGGCACAAATCAAGGTGGTGGTTGTTGACCTTTAATGTCTTATATGGCATGGGATCACCACACCTGAAAGTGTACGAGCCCTTTTCAGTGGGTTTAGGCTAAAATAATTATTAATGGAATTGCACTGTAGTACTCCAAGATTCTTTCATTTTAAACAGAAACCCTGGGCATGAGCAGGTTAACCGTTCACTGTGTTCCCCATGTTAAGTGACCATCAAAGCTTCTGTTTATTCCACACAGAAAAAATATAGAATTGATTCCTTCCATGTTTCTCTTCTTGAAAGAGTG
>NW_015166427.1:217792-219586 GCF_001447785.1 Gekko japonicus
AAGAGTGTTTCATGGTATTTTTCCTCAAAAAGACCAATATGATCCAATGGACAGAGTTCTAAAGATATTTATTATTATTATTTATTTATTATTTTCAATTTGTATCCCGCCTTGGATGCAAAAACTAATCTTTGCTTATGCATTGAGCCACGTCACTGAGTTCTCAAGCTGTAAAATAGCATTTTTGATTTAACTTACAGGGCTTTTGTGAGAGTTCATGGGTAAATTTCAGTTGTTTGACAGTTAATCTCATTTGGACATAAGGCTCTTTTAAGTCTTTTGTGACTTAAGCTTTTGTGGACTATTCTGTGAAAGTTTGTGCTGCAATAAAATGGTTAGTATTTAGGTTTTTGCTATGCAAGGCTGACACAATTAATCCATCTTCAATAATATTAATAAGAATCTTATTGATTGCTTCTCTTTTCTTGCGTTTCCTAAATTTGTCATTTACAAACAAGATATCCTGAAATACTTAGATCTTAACTAGCAGGCTGATAGTGTTTCTGCACTACTTTTGAACATTCATGTCTCATCCTATTTTTAAGTTTTCTGTGATGCTAAACTTTCACGTCCTTAAACTGAGACACAAAGTCGTATATAAATCGTTATGTCTTGACAAGTCAAGTTTGATGAAGATAAGATTCTTGAAGATGTCCTTTGTATGTGAAATAAAGACAGCTTAATGGATTTTTCACCAACTTGAAGATTCTGTATTTGCTGACGGTGCTGAAGCGAGAAGAGACCATAAGTAATGCTTCCTCATTGATAGTGCCAATGAAGCTGGGTTTCGGTACATCGAGCTTCAGGTTATTATTAGAAACTTATAATGCTTAGGTTTATTTATGGTTTCTTGGATGTACATTTAATGGACTTAAGTAATAGCATATAAAACAGTGAATACACTTCACTGCACCAACCACTTCCTTACTTTTTTTTGGGGGGGGGGTAGAGTTCTCAGTGTCACTTTCTAAATGAAACAGCAGTGGTTAGGGAAAATGGGATACTCTTTGTGTTGTGGAAGGTAAGACATAATTGGTTGTTCATAAACATAACAATCATATTTTGATTTTTGGCATTCGGCTTAAGAGCCCATTCTTGTCCTGCTACCAATTTATGTATGTCGTTTCTTAATGAGAAGTGATGTTCTCGGTTGTAATAAGGGGTTTTTAATCATGCGTAGCCCTGCTTCTATTGTGCTGCACAACTTTGGTTGAACCTTGTTCTAGTTGCTGCCTTTATCCAGATATGTGGTATAAATTATCTATGTATATAGGGGGGAGGGTTCATTTGCGAAATCCCTGTGATTAACGTGAAAGGTGTCAGCAAATCTTTCAGATGGGCTTAGAGATGAAAATACAAATCTATCTTAGCTCAGACCATTGGTTCATACACATACACAGTATTGTCCACTTCATTCGGCAGGCAGAGAAAGGTCTTTACCAACAGCTAAATTCTGAACTGCTTTGACTGTAGATGCCAGAAACTAGGACCTTTTAAATGTATATCGCATGTGCTGACTCACAGAATTGTAGCTCCTACTTTTTTCTAAAATGCACATTGATGATATTGAAGGATCTATGGCCTAAATATCTTACTATCTCTAAAGAGAATTTTCTGCCCCAAACTTGTTCTTCAGATTGTGGGTGAGTCCAGGTGGGACCTGTAAGTCCTGCACCTACACCTATACCTACAAGTGCAGGACCTAAAACTCCTCATGGAGAAATCTCATTCCCCTTCCTCACAATCTTGACAGTTTTTCTCTTTCCTTCTCCCAGGCAGCCCTTGCAGCCTCCT
>NW_015166427.1:219598-224399 GCF_001447785.1 Gekko japonicus
TACTGCCTCCTCCCTTTCTCTCCCCCACCTAACGTTCTGTTTTCCCAACTCTTGTATTCAGCTTTCCCTTCACTTGGTAGCCATTACAGCCTTTCCCCTTTCCTTTTCTCTCCACCCACCTCTCCTTTCCTACTCCACCCTGGTTTGCCTTCCATCACCCCCTTTCTCTGCTTCCTTCCTTCCTTACCTTCATATGCTCTTTCACCTTTTTCAGACTCTCTTCCCACCTCAGTGTCTTGACACTAATCTAGGTATAGAAGCCTTGACAATGTTGTCTGGAGTTGCCTAGCAGTTCAGAACTAAATATATAGATGGTGAAAATTAAAAACACAAGAGCAGAAGGGGCCCAGCTCTGAGACAGAAACCAGCGAGGAAGTTGAATTAGCTGTACTTCAGATGTTGCCTTTGCATCCAAAGAACAGGAGAGACACATTTCTTATATTTTCTTGCAGAGTTAAATTCCAAAGTTTCATTGACAGTATATATGCCACATTTTATTCACATTTAAAACCACTATGGAAGAGTCTGTCTAAATCCTAATTAACACTGTCCCATCTCTTCCCTTTAACAATTGTGTGTGTTTTCTTTCTATCAATGTGGACTGCAGCCTACATGCTCAAGAAAATGCATTTGCCATCATTATTTAGATAAATGGGTTATGCATTTTAAAATTAAAGTAATGTGAGGTCAAAGTATATTGAAACATGTTTTAAAGGATAAGTGGTTTGAATTGTGTGGGTTTGTCTTTATTGCTTTAGGGGCTTAGTGAAGTCAGTTAGGTGTAGGATTGCGACAGCTAACTCCTGTGTGTCACCTATGTATTCCTCAAGAACAGATAAGTAGATACTTGAGAGATGGAGTTTTGACAGCTATATGAGAATGAAGACTGTATTGATGATGAGAGAAAGAACTAGCCTGTTCAGTGTATGACTCATATACCTTCAGAGCTACCGGATGAACTGAAATGACACATTCTTTCCTTCACAGTGTGCTGGAGAAGAGAACTGGGTGGATAATCGGACTATATATATTGGGCATCGTGAACCCCCTCCAGGCACTGAAGCATACATTCCACAAAGGTATCCAGATAACAGAATAGTATCCTCAAAGGTAGTGTATTTTTTCCCCTAGTTTGCCTATTACATCTGTTTTGTTCTGCCAGATGTTTGTTTTCACTAACAGTATATTTGTTGCTGCCTAAGCTACTTTTTTTTAACCCAACAGCTGTTCATACATGTATTAAAATAAAAAAAAAGTACTTTGATTTCTAACACTAAACTTCACAAATAGTTGAACTGTCACTGGCTTGTACAAAAAGAAAAGGGTGTGGCCATGGCAGTACAAGTGCTTATCTGTTATGGTGATTTGCTATAACAATGAGTTTCCATTAAATTTGGTCACATTAAATATCTTGTATTTGACAAGGGGAGCTTCGACTCTTGTTAGTCTCGACGTGTTATTGGGCTCGAATTGTACCACAGACCAGCCCTGATGTGGATAGCCCAGGCTAGCCTGATCTCAGGAACTAAGCAGGGTCAGCCCTGGCTAGTATGTGGATGGGGGACCTCCAAGGAATACCAGGGGTGTGATGCAGAGGGAGGCAATGGCAAAACCCCCTTTGAAATGTCTCTTGCCTTAAAAACAAGTCTTGCTTGCCACCTAGTGGTGCATAACGCTAGAACTTCTCACTGCCAGACAATCTTCGGATAGCCTGGCTATACTACATACAATGCCATACAACAACAATAACAATGATGATAATTATTACGGCAGACCAGCACGGCTACCCTCTGAAACATTAAATATCTGGTGACCAAATTAAACTGGAGTTTTAAGGATTCGGTGTCATAACTTCTCTGGCAGTGATCTCCGGCACTTACAGAGCTAGAAACATTCCTTTAAACCCCAGGAGACAGCATGGGACCCACTGAGTTGCTATCATGTGATATCAGTCATGTGATAATGCAGCTACATAACAGGGGTGTCATGAGCCTATGCCTGCGTAGTGAAACCTAGTGGCCTTGGGGAAGCCTGTACTAGAGTGGCTATAGGGCCTACATTTCCCAGGCCCGCTTTGGACCCTGTGATTGGTTAGCAGGGGATTTGGAAGGAAAACCTGCACCAGTAGATAAGTAGGGGGTGGTGCCTGGGAAGAAGGAATAGTAGAAGAGAAAAAGAGATTGGATTTATACCCCGCCCTTCACTACCCAAAGGAGTCTCAGAGCGGCTTTCAAACTCCTTTCCCTTCCCCTCCCCACAACAGACACCCTGTGAAGTAGATGGGGCTGAGAGAGCTCTGACAGAAACTGCTCTTTTTCAAGAACAGCTGTGCCAGAACTATGCCTTGCCCAAGGCCATCCAGCCAGGTGCAAGTGGAGGAGTGGGGAATCAAACCCGGTTCTCCCAGAGTAGAGTCCGTGCACTTAACCACTATACCAAACTGGCCTTGCCCAGAAGGGGAGGGTGTTCACTCCTAGGGAGCAGAGCTGAGGAAAAGCTGCTGCAGACAGGGAGGGATCCCTTATCCAGGAAGGGGTGAGTCATCTTGAAGCCAATAATCTAGGGACAGTCTAGATGGACGCGTTAGTGTTCTTTTATTTGTTTGCTTACCTACCTTTACTGTTCTCATTATTCTACAAACTATTTGAAAACCAGTTGTTACTAGACCTCTTAAATAAAATTGTTTATTCTACCTATTGTGCAGCATCACCCTGGGTCTTCACACCTCATTTGGTCACATATAAAGTACACCCTACTGGGAAAGAGTGGACATAAAGGTGGGTGCTCTGGGCCCTCCCAAGGAGGCCTGTACCAGAGTGGTGGCAGCCTATGGAGAGCCTCCCTAGTCACTGCCTGTGACCAGAGGAACCAGGGTAACAATTTCACTGGTGTCAAGGCCTGGGGGAGCGACACATCAAGAGAGTAGTGTACAAGAAATGGAAGCCAAGCACCAGGAGGTGTACACTAATAAGGAACAAGTAAAGGATCAGGAGCTGCGGTGGCTCAAGTGGTTAAGACGCTGAACTGCAGGCTGTGGAAGGTCAGTAGTTCAGCAGTTCGAGACCCGAGTTGCCGCATGACGGAGTGAGCTCCCGTTTCTAGTTCCAGCTCCTGCCAACCTAGCAGTTCGAAAGCAAGAAATTGCAAGTAGATAAATAGGTACCACTTCGGTGGGAAGGTAACAGCGTTCCGTGTGCCTTGGTGTTTAGTCATACCGGCCACATGACCATGGAAACGCCTTCGGACAGCGCTAGCTCTTCGGCTTTGAAACGGAGATGAGCACTGCAACCCTAGAGTCGAACTCGACTGGCTTTCAAGCAAGGGAACCTTTACCTTTACCTAAAGGATCAGAGCCATGGAGAAATGCTTTCCATCACTGAGTGGCCTCACTATCCTGGCTGCTGTGCACACTAGCAGTGTGCCCTCCCAAAATGAGCAAAAAAAAAAAAAAAGGTGGCTCCGTAGGGACTTGTAAACTGTCTGGATGTTAAAAGACTACTATATTATGGGACCAGAAGAATAATTTGCCATTGGGCCTGCTTACTTTTGGTGATTGCTAACAAGTGAACAGATGAATGGCAAATTGCACCAGCCGCTCCTCTTCTCCTGCCACCAAAGCAGCATGTTTCTCAGGCTGAAAAGATCATTTGGATGTCATTTTGACTAATTTAAAATAGCAGTCATGAAGAGGTGCATTTTGTTGCTAGAAGAATGATTCTGCCACTGCAGCTCTGCATTTTGCCCCAGGGTGCATCACCATCCATGTATATGGTGCTTTCCAGATTAATGTGAGAAGACTGGACAAGGGATAGAGCCATGGAGCTTACAGTCTAAATTTCAGCAGTGGACAAGACAACAGAGGAACAGAAGGAAGAGCACAGGCTAATAAGGGTTGCTTGTGCAGGGTTTGGGTGGATGATTTAAGCATACATATGATACTGAAAGTGTTTGCTGGGTTAAAGATGTTTCTGTATATCTTTCTAATGTATGGGAAGTAACAAAGCTAAATAAGCCCAATTGGAGACCCATGGCTTTTCATGGAGACTTCCCATACATGAACGACAATGAGTATCTTGCACTGGGTTTCCAACAAAGCTACTGGAAATTGGATTTATTTCCTTCTCCTGATTCCCCCACTAAAATTATCAGATGAGATGAAGAATGTGAGATCAGTATTGTGAAGAGTAGTCATTCCATTTTAAATGTTTATTCCCTTTTTAATTATGTCTTCTACCTTACTTCAGTAAAGGTGTACATTCCTCCTTCTACTGTACACTTCTAAAGAACCCACCAGCATGTATTCGAGAATACATTCCTGCAACAGGATCCATTTGTGGAAACTCCTACACTATTCCTATGCAGACCCTTACAAACAAGATATCAAGGAGCTCAGTGGGTTGCAGCTAGGGCTGCCGAGCCACTGCGGGGGATCCACATGTCTTCACAGGATCCCTGCCGTGGGGGACAGCGATACGCGTTGCACCGCCGTCGCTAGGCTGTTTGGAGTCCCGTTGCCAGAGCGACGCATAGCGTCACATCCTGGCGACGGCGGTGCAACGCGTATCGCTGTCCCCCGCGGCATGGATCCTGTGAAGACGTGCGGATCCCCCGCCGCGCAGCAGAAGAGAAAGTGGGAAAGCCCTGCTCAGCAAAGTCCACAAAGCTAAAGGAGCTTTGACTCTCAGAAACTTGTACCCCAAAAATCTTCTTGGTTGCTAAGGTGCTACTGGACTCAAATCTAGCTTACAGGCTTATATGTGACTGGGTGAGCAGTTCAATACATTTTATAGATTCAGGACTT
>NW_015166427.1:224413-254652 GCF_001447785.1 Gekko japonicus
GAAACCGTGAACTTTTGAGGTTTTTAAAAAATCCCAGACAGAATGAAGAACGGGCTAATGTGGAATTATTTCTGAAGGTTGAGCGCATCAAAATTTGAATTGGCATCTTGGTTTTCTGAGGAAATCGTCATTTTAAGATTGGGGAACTAAATGGCTAAAGAGACTTTTTTTTCAGTAGTTTCTCCAGCCAGTTTGATGTAGTGGGTAGAATGTTGGACCTAGGGGTTGGTTTTGGGATTCTAAGCCATATTCATGATTCTAAATCTGTCCTTATAACATTCAATTTATTTATTATTTAATGTTCTCCTACTCTTTCAAAAATATTACAGTAGATATCATTTGCTTTGTTCCATTTTTCCTTTTTAAAACATTACGTTGGCATCCTTAATATTATATTTATTATATATTATATCCTTTTTGAGAGGCAGGGCAAAAACACATTCAAGAAGATGTCTAGGGATGGTGGATTTTTCTTATAATTCATCTTGATTATTTATAATTGGGGCGGGAGAAAGACCTTTCCAGAACCCATAGAGTACCACACAAGGAGTGTCTCTCAAGGAATCATTCTCAAGGAATAGATGATGCCTTTAAAACTATTGAAACACTATAGGGAGAGAATAGCATGGATGAAGGCTGATCAGAGACAGAGTGTAGAAGAGCAAAATGAAGTAAGGCTTACCAAGGAGACTTGTTTCAGAAAAATGGTAGAGAATATATAGCTGAAGAAAAAGATAGGAAGGTTCGAATGACTATAGGAGGTCCAGATAACTGCAGTGAAAGACTTTTAAATTTAACATGGTGGTTATGCAGAAGCCAGTGTTTCATAAAACAAAAGAGTAATTTAGTTAGAGCAGTGAGAACAGAAAAAAGATATGTTAGTATCAGCTTCCAGAGATCTCCCAGAATTACAGCTACAGAGATCCATTCTCCTGGTGAAAATGGCTGTTCTGGAGAGTGGACTCTATGGCATTATACCCCCGAAGAGCATTATGCCCAGGGGAGAAAGCACTACTGGCGATCCCTGGCCTGAAATGAAAGGCATCTGGCTGCCCTCTACCAGAGCCAGGTTTTTAATTTGATTTGCATATACTAGTACAACTGTTGTACACCACCCTAAGCCTTGTTTCATGGGGGGGGGGAGTCTATAAGCCAGATTTACAAATAAATAAAATATTAGAAACAAGAGAATGAAAATGAAACAAAGGAAGGCCAGTGGACAGAGCATTACAGCAATCAAGGTGAGGAATATTACACAAATAATAAAGTACACATATAAATAAGTACTTTAGTCAGGAGAAAGGAACAAATCTTAATGTTGGGCATTTGAATAGCAATGGAACACAGAAAATTTTAAAGTCCTAAACTATCTGAAGCTAGTATAATCACTCAAAATCCAAATTACCCCCACAGAAAGCAAATTCCAAATTACCCCCACAATTACAAAACTCAGACTGGCATCCTGGTCCTTTGATATTACTCAGACCTCAACAAGTTAAAAATATGTAAAGCTTAACTGATTTGAGGGTGAAATATTATACCACCAAAAATATACTGAAAAAAACAAAAGAAAAGCTGGCAACCTGCAAGCCTAGGTGGTAAGAAGAAGAAGAGTCTTAGCAAGAAAAGTGGACTGTAAGTGACTACAAATTCAGTGCTCTCTTAAACAAAACAGTTTGGGAAGACAAGGGTTGCTAATCTCCAAGTGGGGCCAGGAGATCTCCTGGAATTACAAGTGACCATTAGAAGACAGAGATCAGTTTTTCTGGAGAAAATGGCTGTTCTGGAGAGTGGACTCTATGGCATTATACCCTGCTGAGATTCCTCCCCTAAATCTCCCAGGAATTTTCCAATCTAGAGTTGGCAACCCTAAAAGACCTAAGATAAATTATTCTAACCATGCCATGGTGGTCTACTCAGACTAGGGTTGCCAGTCCCCCCCCCCCCAGTGAGAGTGGGGGAATCACACTTACACAGGTTCTTGCCTGCTGCTGGCCAGCTGGCCAACGGGGGGAAATCTCACCCCCAACTGACATCTTTGGGCCTACTTCCAGTTTCAGGCCTACTTCCGGTTGAGGGTGACACTTTGGTTTTTGGGCAAAACTCTATGTTTTGAAGCCAAATTTGCACCCAAACTAGTGTCACCCCTGACCAGAAGTAGGCCCCCAAATGCCCAACATTATTTCCGGTGTCCCAGAAGGATGTTGGGAGACCCCTGCTGGTCAGGTAAGTCAACCTGGCAACCCTAACTCAGACTAGTCAAAACAATTAAACATAACATTAGTCTTGCCTTTCTATTCCATATTGTGTGTGTGTGTGTGTGTATTATCTACAGAGCCAGTTTGGTGCAGTGGTTAAGTGCGTGGACTCTAACTGGGTTTGATTCCCCACTCCTCCACTTGCACCTGGCTGGATGACCTTGGGCAAGCCATAATTCTGGCACAGCTGTTCTTGAAAAAGAGCAGTTTCTGTTAGAGCTCTCTCAGCCCCACCTACCTCACAGGGTGTCTGTTGTAGGGAGGGGAAGGGAAATGAGTTTGTAAGCCGCTCTGAGACTCCTTCAGGTAGTGAAGGGTGGGGTATCAATCCAATCTCTTCTTTTTCTTATTTTCTATTCATTATGCTTGAAAGATTTTAATCTGAAAGGAAAACTGATAACAGGTTAACTGGCTGCATATGGGCTGCATGTGTCAGAAAATCATGTCAGAAGAGCTGTCTGATTGTGTTACTGACTCCACATTTAGTGGAAATGTTAGTAACAGGTCATATTAGAGTTCATTTGCTTAAAGGCATGTCAGTAATGCTAGCTAGCTTGACATGGAATATTAATAATAACTGTTAGGAATTTTGATGCATAAGATATTGGCAGATGCCTTGGCACTGTGGATCCAGCTGCTGGTTTCAAGTAGATAGAAACATCTTCAGTTGTCACGGAAAGCAAAATGATGAGGTCAGCAAAAATACTGGGATTTAATGGGATGCAGTAACTAAATACATATTATTTCCCAGGCACAGAGGCCTGTTCAGGGGATGGCTAGCAGGTGTAGTGGTTAAGAGGAGCGGACTCTAATCTGGAATTTGATTTCCCACTCGTCCACAGGAAGCCAGCTGGGTGACCTTGGGTCATTCACCATTCTCTTGGAACTCTGTCCGCCCCACCTACTTCACAGGGTGTCTGTTGTGGGGAGAGGAAGGGACGGTGATTGTAAGCCGCTCTGAGACTCTTATGTGTAGTGAAGGGGCTATAAAAACGAACTCCAGTTCCTCCTCTTTCTCCTTGCCTGGTCTAGACAATGGCCTGTTGGAAGGTTCCCTAATCCCTTAGGCACACATTCTCACAGTGGGAGGGGAAGGTGAGAGGCGGAACCCTATTCAGAGAGCAATCCTAAGCAGGTCTGCTCAGAATCCTACTCAGATCAGTTCAGGAGGGCTTACTCCCTGGAGAGGATTGCACTGTCATCAGCACAATAAGATTTCAGAGCCATAAAATAGGCTCAGTAGTGCAGACATAATTAATTAACCAAGTCTTAACCAGCTGCTGCCTTGTGGAGCATACAGAGGCACAAAATCTGGCCACCTTAAAAGTGGTTTTGTTACAATCTGAGAGTAGGAGGGAAATGTAAAATTCATGGGGTCTGCCTGGATTGTGTGTCAAGCTTGGCAGATCGATGATCAGAACAAATAAAGATTGATTGTGGATTGTGCTGTAAGTTTCTAGCCATCTTGGATGGTCTCTCAACTCTCTCTAGCCAGGATGGTCGCTTCCTGCCTGAGCTGGCCATCCAGGTAAATACCACGTCCTTCCCAGATAATGACCGATTGTTTGTTCCTGGGATCTTGTGTTAATTCCAGATCTGCACTGTCTCTTCTGTCACTGCAAGTGGCAATAATAATTTAGCACCTTTCACTCCCTCAACCCGCAGCCATGCTCAGAAAGATGAATTCCACCTCCTGCCCCTCACATACCTAGCATTTGATATACCACACTGCTTATCAATGCTTCCTCTTTCAGTGTATCAGATTTGCTTATGATCATTAGATTACTTTGCAGCTACGTTCTGTGTTTACTCATAGCAAAAAATTATTGTACTGTGGTAATGATCCAGAGAAAGTTAATTATGCTTAACGCCATTATAAACCAATATTTAGACATGATTAATTTTCTGTGTACCGACTGCTTTTCTTTTTCATCATCAGTAGTACACTATGCTGCATCATGTTTTTTTTTAAAAAATAACTTATTATCATAAACCCTTCTCTCTTTATTTCTTCTAGTACACTTTTTGGAACTTTGTACCGAAGAATTTATTTGAGCAGTTCCGAAGAATAGCAAACTTTTATTTTCTTATCATTTTTCTTGTACAGGTAAGAAATACTTATTTAATTTTGTTCTATGTTTAGTACAATATCTATGTCCAGGTGTTTTTTTTTACTTACAGTTTAATCTTGAAAAGAACTTTTAAAAAGTCTTATAGTACGTTAATTTTTATATGGCAGCTAATATTTTGCAGAAAGGATTTCAGGCATTTAGATGAAATTTTAAGTACCACAATAATGAGTGACATTTTGCATCTGGTTAGCCGAGCATGCTAAGCACATTTCCTAGCAAGAATATTTTATTAAATATCCAAGTAAGGCTTCTAAGATTGAGGTAAAATTGTTCAAGGACTGTACATGAGCATCTGAACATATGAGGCTCCTTTTTATAGAGTCACTAGAAATAAGGCCCGTTGTGGAAATAAATACAACGAGATCTAGAAAGAGGCTCTGGGAGAGTGCTCTGGCTTTGGGCAAACAGTGTCAGTCTGCTTTTAAAACATGAATCTGGGACCTGCACACCACCAGAATACAGCAGATTCCATATGCAACTGAAATTCCAACTGCCTTGCGGGGGGGGGGGGGTTTGAGATGTGGAATGGAGTGAAGTCCAATCAGCTTCCATATGCAAAAGACCAGGTTGTTGCAGCAGTTGTGGTGTGGGCGGGACCCGGGCTTTGCCTTCTGATTGGTGGCGATATATGCTGAGGAGCAGTGCCATCAGCCACTAAGGGAGTGCATTTTAGAATTAGAACTTTGGCACCCACTATTCAATTATATATAAGGAGAGATGTTATTGGCCCATATAGTTCAGTATAGTCTAGTCCGATTGGCAGCATTTCTTCAGACTTTCAGACAGAAAAAAGGTCTTACCTTGCCTGTTGCTAAATCTTTTAACCAGTGATGCCGATTATACCTGGGACATTCTGTATGTAAAATGTATACTCTCCCACTGAGGTACAGTTATTACCAAAAGTGTGTTGTTCTCTAAGCTGAACTGAAAAGTCTGAGAACAGAGTTTGAGTTCAGTGACACCTTTAAGACCAACAAAGTTTAATTCAAGGTGTAAGCTTTTGTGTGCAAGCACACTTCTTCAGTCTAGGAGTTATTCGTATGTGCCCTAAATGAAGACTATGGAGCAGAAGTGGATAGTTATATGCCAGTTGCCATACATGATGCTTCTTTTACTTGCAGTGGCTCTGTTCGCATTGTTGTGGCTGTAGAACCTCAGGACTGCTCCACACGTAATGTTTTTAGGTGTATGTTTAAGCTAAGTAATTAAAATATATAAAGTGTGAAATCGACAAGATTTTTTTTTTGCAAATATCAGCTTCATGTAGGTATGCTTGTCATGGAACCATAGTTGGCTGCTACAGTTGAGTGTGCATGTGGTGACAAATCTAGATTACCCTTGATGTAAAGCATGCTTTACATGGTAAAGGTTTCCCTTGCTTGAAAGGTAGTCAAATCTGACTCTAGGAGGCAGTGCTCATCTTTGTTTCCAAGCCAAAGAGCCAGCGCTGTCCGAAGATGTTTCCGTGGTCATGTGGCTGGCATGACTAAACGCCAAGGTGCACGGAACACTGTTACCTTCCCACCAAAGTGGTACCTATTTATCGATTTGCAATTTCTTGCTTTCGAACTGCTAGGGTGGCAGGAGCTGGGGCCAGAGACAGGAGCTCACCCCATCACACAGCACTAGGGTCTCGAACTGCCGAATCACAGACCTTCCAGTCTGCAGCTCAGCCTCTTAACCTCTGAGCCACCATGGCCCCTGATGCTTTACATGGAACCATGCTTTTCTGGTCAGAGAGCTAAGACTGACTGATCAACTTTGCAGAACTTTCCCCCAGGTTGCTAAAAAAAGTTATGTGGTGTTCATTAGGTTGTAGCTTGCCATTCTTACGGCTTAATTTTAGTCACTGCAGAATACTTTGCCAAAGCCTGGAGTTTTTGTTTTTTAAATGGGTTGAACCAGATAAAATTCAGTGTATTACTTTTCATTTGCTGGTCTATAAAACTGTGTAATCTTTGTTTTGCAGTTAATTATTGATACACCAACTAGTCCCGTGACAAGTGGGCTGCCACTTTTCTTTGTCATCACCGTAACAGCTATAAAACAGGTAAGGACCTTGCTTGTCCAAAGTGAATATATTATCAGCTCTGTGCAGTCATTCTCATCCATTAGGGAGCAGAAGATATCAAATAGCAGAAGGTTCTAATTCTGTGTGCTTTTTTCTAATTTCCCTCATTAATTCACTTACCAGGATGCTTTTTCTTGGGAAGTTAGATCCTTCAAAGGCCGCTTATGCAGCCTTTTATTAGAATACTTGTTTTCTTTTACTAACAGTGCAGGGCGGGGTAAAAATACCTGAATA
The DNA here is from genome assembly GCF_001447785.1 of Gekko japonicus. Classification (NCBI taxonomy): domain Eukaryota; kingdom Metazoa; phylum Chordata; class Lepidosauria; order Squamata; family Gekkonidae; genus Gekko; species Gekko japonicus. The sequence continues at coordinate 231,109 of NW_015166427.1, forward strand.
AATAAAAAATAAATAAATAAAATTAATGTAGCATAAGCCATTTGACATCAGTGTACTTAGAATGGGATAACTCTATATGGGATTGCACCGTCAGCCTCTAAGTACATTTTCCTCTGTCTTTCTGGATTACATGTATGTCGCATGTTTATCCCACCCATCCTCCAAAGAATTCAAGGCAGTGTGCATGATTTCCCATTCCTCCTTTTTATCCTCTGAACACTTCTGAGTGAGAGGGCAGACTGAGAGAAACTGACTGCTTCTTGTCTGAGTGGGAATTTGAACCCGGGCCTCCCAAGTCCTAGTCTTACACTCTAACCATTATCCTTACAACAACCCAGTTAGGCTGACGTAAACCGCATAGCTCAGCTGCATTTTGAATCAAAGTCTGCCTCTAGGGGAATGTTATAAACCAGAACTCATTTGTTACGAGGGCCGGATCTGACATAAATGTCATTTTTGTCAGGCCGGGCCATGTGTGCCATAAAACAATAATGCCAGGTACCGGAGATATAAACTGTATAAAGGACAGCAGCTGGTAAGCTCTGAGTTGTTGTATCCTCACTGCAAGGCCCCATGGTCTGGGACGGGGGGTGCAAAGGGAAACCCACATGGGTGGACTGGAGAGCCAGCGGTCCAGCCCTGGGCAGATGTTTATGTGCTGCTTGGCTGTTGCAGATAAGGTTGTTCTGCTGTGCTGAAGCCACAATCTGAGTGGCTCCACCCACTCCCCCATGAGCAGTCTTCTGTTCCCTCCCTTGCACCAGCTGCTCGTGGGCCACATAAGAGCCCTGGATGGGCCGGTTTCAGCCCCCGGACCTTATGTTTGACACCCCCGTTATAAACCAATGCTTGATTTTTTAAAAAATTCTGTAAATATGCAGGGAAGTGAATGTGGAAACAAGAAAATATTTAAACAATGTGTTTGTTTACTGATAATTAACAGACCGCATACCTGTTTATACATAAACATTTCTCTAGAATGTAAGGAAACAATCCTAAGCTGGTCTGTTCGGAAGTAAGTCCCATTTTATTTTGTGGGACTGACTCCCAAGAAAGTATCCTTAGGATTGCAGCAAAGATTATGGAAATATTTAGAGTGACCCACTCTAGGACACAATAAATTTTACCAACCCCCTCCCCCCAAAAAAGAACACCTTCATCCACTTGATATTTTACATCTTTCCCTTCTAACATTAGTGGCTTGGATGGTAGCAGTTTCTGCAGGTCCCTCCTTCCCACTCGATAGCCCCCTTTCCGTTTCTCAAGCTTGTCTCCCAACCCCCAGGAATGACTTCTACTGAAGTAGGAAGGGAGGCAGGGAATATCTGTTCTGTGATGGGAGTTCTGCATGTGGAATTCATGGTTCTTTTGGTTCGTAAGTGTCCAGAAGAACTAAGTAAGTGGGCGAGCCAGAAAAACACACTGTATGCAATATTTGTAGCAGATCCTTTAATGTGTTTATGCTGTGCCAAACAGAGAGAGAGAATTATGTTAAAACTTACCTTCTTGTTGGTGCCAATGAGAGATGCGAACATGTACTTCCTCACCATTTCCTGTGAGTGAAACAGACTGTATATAATAAACTTGACCACCTTTAATTATGAACAGGGCTTGGGCAGGAGGGTGCAGAAGAATTCTGTCCAGTTTATTTTGGTGTGTTAGAGAGCAAAGTCATGTGCGCACCTTGAAAGAGCAGCGTTTGCTCACGTGGTGAGTTGCGGGGAGTTGCAACTGAAGACCAACATGGCTGCCCTCTGAAGCTATTACAGATCAAAGCACTGAGAAAACAACAGCTAACTTTTTCATATGCACTTTACACTGCCTCAGCTTTAAGTCATGGGTCACATTAAAACTACACAGGAATGGACAAATAATTAACAGAAATCATCTTTCAGGCAAGCCCCCAGAAGTCTTGTCCAGCTCTGGGAGGAGCATCCAGTTACTGTCCACTCAAAACAAACTTCACGTGTGGCTTTAATGCACAGGTCATGATTCATAACTTCTAATATAAACTGGTGACTTTGTTTAGAATGGTGGAAATCCATGTGGTAAGCAGGTCTGGACATTTACAGCTGCTATGCAAAGTTCGTTTCAAAATGGGCTTCTGTATAGAGGCAGCAACTTATAATGGGCCTTTAATGTTAAAGCTGATGAATTTCTGGGATTTCACAAATGTACCATGGGAATTGTTTGAAAATGTATTTCCTCATATCATTTTAAACACACTGGTGATTCTTTGACTGCATTCCATATTTTGTTTCTTTAAGTAGTAGTATTATCTGCATCAGTCTGTTGGCATAGGACAGGATATATTGAACGAATGAATGAGGAAACAATGGTTTGGCCTATTCGGAAAATGTTGAAATAGTACTTTTTTTATCCAACTCTGCAAAGTTAACCTGTGATCACTGCTGTTTTTATCCTAATTGTCTGGTTTGCAAGAAGAGCTTGTGTTAGCTACTTTTCATTCATCAGCTGTAAAAGAAGAACAAGCACCAGCATTTTCACACTTTTGCAGTCAACAGCTGTGATTTGTAGTTGATTTCCGCTTAAGTGATACTAGGTCTTTGTGACAAACACAATAACTAGCTAATTAAGTATATCTTTTCCCACATGAAAATATAATCATTGGTGCTAATCAAGAATTGGAGCTTAAGAGTTATCAGATTGAATTAAGCCATGCTATTCAATTGCCATTAAAGCCCCGATGGTACAGTGGAGGGGGGGTGGCTAGTGCAGTGGGGGGGGCTGCTACTGGCACACTGGGGCAGGGACACTGCGGGAACCTGCCATGCGAAAGCCCTGTTGCTGCTGCACTGTATCAGCAGCCACAGAAGCAATGGGGACACTACAAACCGTGTGCCCTGGGCACAACAAACCTTTTCCCATGTGGAGAACACCAGTGTACTTGCCATTCATCCAGACCAAATGAACACCAAAAGATTTCAGTTGTCCCCTTTCTATTATGCCCTATTTTTGCTTGTGTGCTTCATATTTTTAAGAGTTGGGAGCAGCGCTATTTTTGGGCAGGAACGCACAGGAACAGAGTTCCGGCTAGCTCCCAAGTTGGCCACACCCAGCAGCAACTCATTAGCATAATAGGCCACACCTAACAGCAGAAACTCATTAGGATTGGCTACATTAGGGGTGTGTGGCCGAACATGCAAAGGAGTTCCTGCTACAAAAAAAGCCCTGGTCGTTTTGACAACAAACAAGGTAAACAGAATAACAAGCAAAAGGTGGGTGTGGCTGGATAATCACACTTCTGGTAACATGGGGGTGTGCTAATGAGCTGTGCTGTCAGGGGTGTGGACTAATATGCTAATGAGTTCCTGCTGTTGGGTGTGGCCTATTATGCTAATGAGTTCCTGCTGGGCTTTTTCTACAAAAAGAGCCCTGGTTGGGAGTAACAGAAACTTGAATTACGTTTTAATGATCACAGTTCCATTGATAAATACTGATGTTACGTTAAATATTGGGGAATGATCACTGAGATTTGTTGTTCTTTACTAATGAGACTAATGGGAAAAGGTACAAACCACATGACTCTTGCAACTGTAATGTTAGCTGGCTGGCTGCTAGTGTTAAGGGATTAGTATTGGGCTGGGGGATTAAGTTGGCGTTCTGAAAGCTAGTTTGGAGCTTGTGTTAATAAAATGGGACAGAGAGGCAGTGCTATATCTTGGTCCCATAATCTTAGCGAATGGCTACAGAGTGCTATATCTGCAGCAGTTGTGCAAGCTCACGTGATTGGGTTTAAGGTCCCAGCACACAGAGACCCTCATACTAAGGCTACCCAGATCACACCATAACAGTCTGCCCTGCCGTGACTTGTCTGAAGTTCCCTTGATCCTGTCCTGACACCAAATGCAGCATGACCCTGTGTAAACCACATATTTCTGGTGTCAGAAAACGTGGTCTGTGATGTCAGTACCCCTTTAAAGGATTGACTGGAAACAAGTGAATAAATGAGTTCTCCTTAATACTTAATGTTTGAGAAGTGGGTTGAACTGGAGTTATTCTGTTGTTTTAAAGAAGTCAGCAAATTTTCACGATAATTTCAACTCCTGCTTTCACCCTCCCCCCCAAATAATCTCTGTTATAGGTTCTCCAGTTTTATGGTACAGATCCAATAGGCCAAATACTAAATGCTACTTTTTATTTGTTTGGAATGTTTAATTGATTATTTCTTTTAGGGCTATGAAGATTGGCTTCGTCATAAAGCTGACAATGGAATGAACCAATGTCCTGTTCATTTTATTCGACATGGCAAACTGGTTAGAAAACAGAGCCACAAACTGAAGGTGAGTGCCGTGTGCCCTGAACAGGGCTTTCTTGGTTAGTGTGTAGTCTTTCATATATAGGGGATATGTTCCTGTGTCCCCTTCAAACAACACAGAGGCAAATGTTGCATTTAACAGGAGATTTTACATATTTTCATTACATTTCTAAAGGTATAGCTGCTCACAAATTTATTTAACAGTTTCTGTTGTTCAGATCACAGTAATGGAATAAAAAAGCAAAAGGAACAGAATTTGCAGTACTAATCCCATTGTAGCAAATCCCATTGCAGTACTATCCCATTGTAGCAAAAGTTCTCTCCTTTCAATCTTGATCCTGGAATGTTCCAGATTCTTATGAGCATAATTCAATATTCCCAACTTCCAGATTAACACTATGAAACAAAATATGTTAAAACAGACAGGGGAGTAAATCTTTCCTTTACCCATTGTTTGCTATTACTTAACAAACTGTTCGTGGCCTACCTGTCTCCAAAGGAATATCTCCTTTTATTTTAATCAGCAGCTACCTCAAAAGAAAAATCTGCTTCTCCACTGTCTTGTCTCACTGGAAAGGAAAGAGTAAAACCCAGCAAGATATTACTAGGCAGCTACTGCAACGGCATGCTCTCTCCCACTTCCTAAGTGAAAAGCCCTGCTCTAGTATTGCCAGCTTGAGGCTTGGAAATTCCTGGAGATTTGGGGGCAGAAGCTCAGGAGAGCATAGTTTGGGAAATGAAGGGAACTCAGCAGGGATGTGATGCCAAAGGGTCTGCCCCTCTGAAGCTGTCATTTACTCCCGGGTAACTGATCTCTAGTCAGGAGATCAGTTGTAATTCTGGAAGAACTATGGGCCCCACCTGGAGGTTGGCAACGCTACCCTGCACACATTATCTCTGATAATTTTCGTGAGGGTTTACCTATGCTTCACAGATGGGAGGCAAACATTCCATAAATAAATGCAAAGCTGCTTCAGTGTAACATATCATATTGGTAAATGAAGCTGTGGGTTTTTTGTGAACCATTATATACATAAATGAACCTGTTTTGTTCTGGTATTATGTGACGTGACTTTTTGGAAGTCAAAGGTGCTGGGTGTATTTGCAGTAGGGGTGTGCAAAAAAACAACAACAACCGGTATTTTTCGGCTTTGGGTAAATCAGACCTGAAAAATATCGGTAAATGCCAAATTTCCCCTGTCCAATACCGGTAAAGTATTCAGATTGGGGAAATACTCAGTATTGTCAAATATTTTCTGGTCTTTAGTTGCTGTAAATTTTCCGGGTTGTGTGGCCATGGTCTTGGCATTGTAGAACCTGACATTTTGCCAGTAGCTGTGACTGGCATCCTCAGAGGTAAAACACAGAAAGATGGAGTACTCTCTGTGTCAAGGTGAGAAGAAAAATGGTAGGCAGGTAATGTATATCTACTCCAGAAGGTGGGGTAGTGCTGAGTCATTATCTTGTAGGAGTTCCCCAGGCTATGAACATGCTAATGGAGGAGCTTTCCTGAGGAGATTATTTTGTATGTGGATTGGCTATTGAAATTCTAATCTTCTCTGTAATGCTATTGTCAGATGTAGAGCCTTCTGTGTTTTTCAGGACAGGAAACCATGCCCTATTTATTTTTAAACTCTCTTCTTTCCTGTTGAAATTGTGTTAATGTTTATGAATTTCAATGGCTTCCCTGTGTAATCTGACATGGCAAATGGATGGGTTGTCCAGCATTTCAGTGTATAGCTACACTGTGTGGTCCCTATGTAAACTTGTCCACAACTGCATGGTATGCGGTATACTCCTGCAGAAGTGAGGGGGTCTCTTCTGTCTTTTGCTGATCGTAGCATCTGTTGTATTTTTTTGGTGTGTCTGAATACTGTTTGTAGGTTGTGTTTTTTCATAAGTTTTCCCATCTGATCAGTGATTCCTTTGATATATGGCAAAAACACTTTTCCTGTGCGAGACTGTTTCTCCTCAGTTGCTTGTTTTACCTTTGGTTTAATCGCTCTTCTGATTTCATTCTTGGAGTAGCCATTTTCTTGAAGTGCGTGTTTTAGATGATTTAGTTGTCATTGAGAAAGTGCGGTTCACATATCTGTCTTGCACAGTCTACTAATGTTAAGGAGATCACTGTTGTCAAATATTTTGCAACAGATCAAGTTACTTCTGGATAAAAATCTGCTAACAAAAGAAATACCACCCAGGACTCAACAGGATGCTGATATCTGGATAGAATAGGAGCAATCCAAAGAGACCTGGGGACAGGCCATTGATCACAGAATAACAAAAGGGGGTCTGCTACAATGTCTACTGCACCAGATAACACAGCCACAGAAGCAAGGGGGTTTACTGTGGGCAAGTAGATTTTTCTTTTCAAGACCCAGATAGTTAGGGAAACAAACCCTTATTCTAAATACCCTCCAAGTGATGGGGGAAAAATATAACAAACCCGAAAACCTTCTAATTCTGTTTTGTTGAAAAGTAGAGGCTAATCACATTTAAAAAAAAATCCTACATGGAAGGCGAGTAATGCTTTGTAAAATATGTCAGTCCCAGCAGGGACAGCCCAAGACATTTTGTGTGTATAATATCCAAGTGGTGCCCAATACGAAGGTAAAATATAATAATAAACTAAATAATTGACAGTTGCTGCTCGTTAATGGTGCATCACAATCTGTTGTCTGAAACAGACTGTTTCATTCTATCCAAGGGAAGGGCTGGCCCAGAGTACATTTGTTTAACCATGCCAAGAAACCTCCTGCATAAAATTTTGTAACATAGTGCCCTTTAATGGAATCTACTTTGGGTAGAGTCCACTGCGCTCTCAATTATGATTTAAAATTTTGTGAAAAGAAAAGCGGATGAGGTAGTTGACAAGGAAGAGTAGGAGTGAGGGAAGACTCAATAAAGCTCATGTCCTTGTGGGCAGTCTTACCATCTCCTGAGGATACTGAACCGATATTTTCTTTTGAATTATATTTGTTCCCTGGAAAAGGTGATCTAACTCGGGGCTCTCTGTCTCTTTTTAATGATTCTCTGTCACGTCGAGCTTTTGTGGCTTTATGATATGTCTCTAACGGGGCTTCTTGTCTAGGACCGTGGTAATTTGAACACTAATCTGTATAGACAGAGAACTCCTGTGAGGTCTTGGGTACTGCAAGCAGAATAATCCTTGCATATTGTTTTCTTCTGGTCTACAGCCAGGTTTGTAAAGCAGAGAAACACAAAGGGCCAATATTTTTTTTAAATTAAGATGCTAAGTTGATACCACAGTTTGCACCTACAAAAATCACCATGCTTTGGTGTTGATCTCTATATTTAGACCTTGGCAACAGGCCACTGAGATGTTGCAATCCTATGCATGCTTACCTGGGAGGCAGCCCCATTGACCATTATGGAAATTACTTTGAGTATACACACATAGGATCGTGCTTCAAGATAGAGAAGGAGACTGCTCTTTTTGTGGAAACAGTTCCTTGAGTTCTCTGAAGTTTGTTTTTTCAGGGCTGGCTCCAATGTCTCTCTTCCCTGTTTCTGGTTTGTAGGATGGGTAGGGGACAAAAGGCAGTGTTAAAACGGAGCCAAGCGAGAAAGACGTCTATACCGGGCAGTAACAGCGTGTGCAATTCAAAATGAATATAGTCTTCCCTAACACTTACAAACATTGTTAGTCCCCTGTCTATACTGTGTAACTGTACATCGCTTTGAGCCCACTGGGGAAAGTGATTAATAAATGGAAAGTATCATTCATCATCATCTTCATCATCATCATCATCATCATCATCATCATCACCACAGATGTTGTCATAAGGAACTAGAAGGGTTCCTGGTGATGGCCTGCAAGGACGTCATAATCCATAAAGCAACACTGGAACAGTTTCAGTCCATAAGTGCATTGGCCCCATCCCCTGCCTCTGCATGAGTGGGTTGTCTGATTGTCTGCAGAGTGCAACTGTGCAGAGGAAGTGGCTGCGCCCACACCCTGTCCCCATGATCAGCAGCACAGCATTACTATTCATGGGATGGGGACATAACACATGGCTACTTCCTTTGTGTGGTCACACTCTGCAGTTGACCAGGCAGTCATGTGGAGGCAAGGGGCAGGATCAGCATCCTCGTCCCCACTCTCCCTCCTCATGTGGGGAGGGGGGTGTTGGTCCCAGACTAATACAATTAAAGGAACAAGTAATTTACTTTTTAAAATTCCTTCTAGGTCTTTAAAGGTTTTCCTGTGGTATCGCTTCTGCTTAAAACTCTTAGGGGCGGCACATGTGTCACGGCTGTCGCATGGAGACTGGTTCAATTTACTGCATGTGGCAGCAGACACCATGAGGCGAACCCTTCAGACGTATAGAAGAGGTTGTTGTTGTTGTTGAGTCGCACAGTCGAGTCCAACTCTTTGCGACCCCATGGACCAGATCACGCCAGGCCTTCCGGTCTTCCGCCGTCCTCTGAAGTTTGCTCAACTTCATGTTCGTTGCATCCATGACACTGTCTAACCATCTCATCCTTTGCCGTCCCCGTCTTCTTTGACCTTCAATCTATCCCAGCATCAGGGTCTTCTCCAGTGAGTGCTCCCTTCTCATTTGGTGGCCAAAGTATTTGAGCTTCAGTTTCATTATCTGGCCTTCCAGGGAACAGTCAGGGTTGATTTCTTTTAGGATTGACTGATTTGATCTCCTTGCAGTCCAAGGGACTCTCAAGAGTCTTCTCCAGCACCATAGTTCAAAAGAATCTATTCTTCGGCGCTCGGCCTTCCTTATAGTCCACCTCTCGCAGCCATACATGACTACTGGGAATACCATTGCTTTGACCATGCGGACTTTTGTTGGCAGGGTGATGACTCTACTTTTTATCATGCTGTTTAGGTTAGAAGAGGTAGCTAGATCTAGAACAGAGGAAAACACTGGTCTAGGTAGCAGATCTGCTCCCCACAAAATTACTCACCAATGTTATGAACACCAACATGTGGAACGAGTTGAAGTTGATGAGAGTTTCTTAAAGTTTTGCTGTCTTTTAGTATAGGATGCTCTTTAGCTCTCCTGAAACAGGATTTTTTTAAAATGCACATACAGACGCTCACAAATCTTTAATCAGAGAAGATTCTGTTAGGGAAAAGACTCTCCACAAGAGGCCAGAAAGTTGCTTTCAGGAAGTTAACAAATAGTACATGGTGAAGGCACCTCCTACCCTTGTTTGTTCATGTTACTTAGTATTCAGAGGCGTACTGCCTCTGAACATGGATACTCATTTAGCTGTTCAGGCTAGGAAAAGGATATTTAGTCAGAATGTTTGAGTGTTAATTTCTTTGTAAGCTATTTTGTTTACATTTATTTATAGAGGTTGTTTGGCTAGCCAAGTAGGTCATTGAAAAGCAAGAGCTTGCCAGATGATCATCCTTATTCCTCCGGAGAGAGTTTTGCATATTCCTTCTTATTCCACAACAACATGAAAAATGACTGTATTTTTGTAGAAATATGTTCACATTTTTCATTCTGCTCTAATTTAAATGGAGCGAAAATAAGCCAGTACCTAAAAGGGCATTTTTTTTCAATGAGTACTACAGGATGATTTTCAAGTAGTGGAGATGCCAACAGTGCAGCCCCATAAACATTTTCCTGGGAGTAAGCCCCACTGAGTATTCTGAGTAGACCAGCTTTACCTGGCACTGTAACAAGAGTTGCACCTTCTAGAAGGACGTAACTCTGCTTAGAGTTAAATCTGGTTTTGGATGCCAGTTAAACAAACAAATGTTAAGTTCAGGTCAAACACAGCCTCCCTCTAATGCCTTTCACAGAATTGTGACAAAATATAAAGTAACCCCACATTTCTTTGTAAGGGACAAGCTCTTGGGGGGGAAATGGTAAAGAAAAGGTCAGGGGGGAATAATAGAATCACAGAGTTGGAAGGGGCAGTAAAGGCCATCTAGTCCTGCTCAATGCAGGATCAACCTAGAGCATCCCTGACAAGTATCAAAACTGATGATGAGAGAAATATCCCTTCCTACCCTTGCATATTGAGCTGCGGTGGCTCAAGTGGTTAAGATGCTGAACTGCAGGCTGTGGAAGGTCAGTAGTTCAGCAGTTCGAGACCCGGGTGCCGCAAGACTGAGTGAGCTCCCATCTCTAGTTCCAGCTCCTGCCAACCTAGCAGTTCGAAAGCAAGAAATTGCAAGTAGATAAATAGGTACCACTTCGGTGGGAAGGTAACAGCGTTCTGTGCGCCTTGGTGTTTAGTCATGCCGGCCACATGACCACGGAAATGTCTTTGGACAGCGCTGGCTCTTCGGCTTTGAAACGGAGATGAGCACTGCAACCCTAGAGTCGGATTCGACTGGCTTTCGAGCAAGGGAAACCTTTACCTTTACCCTTAAAATAAAGCAGCATTTCACCATATTTAAGAGCAGGCAGATTTCATCCTACTAGCATTGAGCTGGAGCAGGGGTATATCCTAGTTCAAGGCTTGCCCTAGAAGGGCTCTAGTTGGCAAGTGGAAGGGCAAAGCACCTGACTGGAGCAGCTGAGAGGAAGATTTAAACACTGCTTCCACATTCCTCACGGATCTTTCTTTTTACTCTTAAAAGGAATCTGAAAAAATGTAATCTGCAAAAAGTAACCAGCCACCCTCCCCTGTCCTGCAAACAGTGGTTATAGGTTTGATTGTTTATTAATCTTGATCACTCTGTTCCCAAGCATACTTACCTGGAATTAACTTTCCTTGAAATCACAGGAGGTCAGTGTATGGATCAAAGTGGCTACAAATGGGCTGCCAGACTATTACCTGGAATAATACTATTACCATTTCCATTTTACTGTTCATTCATAGCTCTCTGTAGAAAGCAAACATTTGTAATGGTTGTTAAGTGGTGTTATTGATTACTATATAGTGTATGTACCTGTACTTTGGGGATCTGTATTTGTTGGATTTGCAGTTTAAAATTGTTTAACACTTAGTTTTCCTCTTGTTTTTCAGGTTGGAGATATCGTGATGGTAAAAGAAGATGATACATTTCCTTGTGACTTAATACTTTTGTCAAGTAGCCGTGCCGACGGAACATGTTTTGTTACAACAGCAAGTTTGGATGGCGAGTCCAGTCATAAGGTAGTAAATTTGCTGAAACTTCATTGTAAGACCAGATTGAATGCTTTTTAAGCCTTGCATAGCCCACATCTTGTGCGTGGAGGTATTTGTTACTCTTAAGCTTAGGCTTAACCAAACAGTGCACCAAACAGTGCAGAGCTATTTGATTTAGTTTACAGAATTGGAAATTTTCAGTGGTACTAAAAAAATCCAAACTTAGAGTCCTGTGGCACCTTTAAGACCAACAAAGGTTTATTCCAGGTATGAGTTTTCGTGTGCAAGGCACACTTTATCAAATACATTGCAGTGGTGTGTAAGGTTCAGACTTATAGACAGGGAAATTAACATGTAACATGATGATGTTTAAGACCTGCAAAGTCCAAAATAATAAGCTAAGGTTATAAGGTCAACAGCTATAAAGCAATAAATATGTCCGAATAGCAGATAAATGTCCAAAGGTGTCTTTTCTAATTGTGGGAAGCAAACTGAGAATCTCCATACTGTCCTCCCAGGCGGGAAGATGACTTAACAGCACTTTTTGAGGTGGATGCAGGGTCATGTCAGCAAAGCATTCCAATATTCCCGGCATTACATTCAGTATTCTAATGTACTATTCTGAAAAAGAAAAACACTAAAATACAGAGGATTTATAGTCCCCCTTGTTGAGAATACATACGTGAGGACTGAATGAGTTAGTATATGTAATGAGATAAAAAAAACAATATCCCTGTTGAGTCCTGGGGAGGTTTTTGTCCCAAGTGTTGTAATTACTTGTAGTACTGTTGACCTTATAACCTTAGCTTGTTATTTTGGACTTTCCATATCTTAAACATCATCATGTTACATGTTAATTTCCCTGTCTATAAGTTTGAACCTTACACACCTTACAATGTATTTGAAAAAGTGTGCCTTGCACATGAAAGTGCATACCTGGAATAAACCTTTGTTAGTCTTAAAGGTGCCACTGGACTCTAATTTTGTATTACTACTTCAGACCAACATGGCTGCCCACCTGGATCTAAAAAAAATCCAGTAATTATTTAGAATTGAAGAATTTTGCAAACTAAAAATAATTGACTACTTTATTATACCCTGACAGTAGGCAATATTTTTCCAGTTTGAATCTCTCATTTTAGTTTTAGAAGTACCTTGACTAATGAACATGTGATTTACCTATATCTTTTCTGTCCATTCCAGACATATTATGCAGTTCAAGATACAAAATCCTTTCAGAGTGAACAAGATATTGACACTTTGCATGCTACTATTGAATGTGAACAACCTCAGCCTGATCTATATAAGTAAGAATATGCAGTAAATTATTCTCTTTTTGTTTATGGTGGCTTTACTGAAATAATTGTTCATACTAGGCTCCAGGTGTGCACAATGATTTATCTTGGAGGGTACAGGGAAACTGCTTCCTAAATATTCTTGCCAGAAGAACTGAGTAGCCTCCGTGTATTTCTAGCGGTTTGGTTCCTCTCCTCTCCTCTCCTCTCCTCTCCTCTCCTCTCCTCTCCTCATGCCTCGTTGGTCCAACATAGTGGTAGAACTAGGGCACTTGTAATAGTAATGCTTCTAGGTGTGTCTTTGTGTGGTTTTATGTGCCTATTCTTGATCTGTGAATTAAATAGAGTCTAGAACAACTCAAACAAGCTGTTGATATGTCTTATGTCTGTACCAGGTCCAAGTTTTTACATGGTTGCTGCATTGCCATTAAGGAGTTCTAGCTTTTCATTGGTACTGTTTTCTGACCATGATATTTGGTGGGGTGGGGTGGAATGATATCTTAGCTAAGCATCTTTTGCATTACGTATTTTGTCCTTGGTTGTTGAATTGCCGCTAGTGCTTGGAATTGTTTTTGATGCATGTTGTTTAGAGTATTTCTGAAAATTACCTTCAGTTAGATGTAATGCCATGTTTTATGCCTATTCTGCCAAGCCTGAGTTGTGGGAATGAGGCCAAGCAGATTCAGTTTCTGTTGGCTCTTCTTCCATTCCCTACTGTACGATCATGCTTAGAATCCTAACTTGGAAAAGTGCCTGAACAAAGCTAAGTAACAGCTGACTGCTAACTGTGTGCCAGCATTCATTCATGAGTTTTATATGGAGTCAGTAACTGGTCTTGATACCATGCACATTGAATGTATTCAGATAGGAATAAAAATCATAATACACATATTAGCTACACTGTCTTTTTAGTAAATTAGGATTGTATTATATGCTGTAAGAGTTCAAAAGTGTAGCAGTGGTGGTGTGTTTTGGCAAAATTAAAAAGTGGCATATTTAAGACTAGCCAAGTTTATCCTGACATAAGCTTTCATCACTTCACATGCTTCTGAAGAAGTGAGGTCTGACTCAAACTTATACTGGAACAAACTTGGCTATTTATTTATTTTAAATGTTTCTATGCCACCTTTCTACCCCATTAGGATCCCCAAGGTGGCAGACATTAAAACATTAAAAACAGCATATAGAATTATGAAATAATTTGATAAAAACACATAAATATATATGATTAGTTTTAGAGGTGCTACTTAATCTCTGTTTTACTTGTCAATGTATAGTTGGGAATAGGGATGGGCACAAACTGGGAAAATGGAGGTTCGTCCCAGTTCGTGGTTTATGAGGTCTCACAAACAACGAACCTCACCGAATTTCCGCATTTAACAAACCAGTTCTCAGATCTTCCCTCCCTCCTTTCTGCTGGTGGCTTCCCAAGGCCAGCAGAATGGAAGTGTGTGTGTGGGGGGGAGAATTCTTGCAAAAGCCATTTAAAGGGAATGTTTTTTATTTAAAGATACCAATACAGGAACAAAAACAACGTTAACAACATTAATAAAGTGTACAACAAAACACAGAGTAATAGCATGTAGTAGAGTTACAACTCAAAATAACATTGGCAATTTTAATAACTTTAAATGGCTTTTGCAAGTCATTTTAGCAATCCCTCTCGCTTCCCCCCCCCCCCGCTCCCCACCATGAATCCCATGAATGTCTGAAATCGTGTGGAGTATCATGGGAGGGTCATGGATAGGGATAGGCACAAACCTCCAGTTTGCAAACCATGAACTGATTATGTTCATCACAAAATTAAGTTCATGACAAGCTTCATGCCCATCCCTAGTTCGGAATACTTCCGTTTACATGGATTTAGGCTATGATCCTAGGCTTTACCTATTTGAAAGTGTCATCATATATTTAACTTATTTTTGAGAAATGCATTTACAGTTGAGTTACATGTTCCATACATAAGGAACCAACGATACTCAACAGTATATATACATACAAATAGAAGAAGAAGAAGAGATTGGATTTATACCCCGCCCTTCACTACCCAAAGGAGTCTCAGAGCGGCTTACAAACTCCTTTCCCTTCCCCTCCCCACAACAGACACCCTATGAGGTAGGTGGGGCTGAGAGAGCTCTGTCAGAAACCTCCTTTTTTCTAGAACAGCTGTGCCAGACCTATGGCTTGCCCAAGGTCGTCCAGCAGGTGCCAGTGGAGGAGTGGAGAATCAAACCCGGTTCTCCCAGATTAGAGTCCACGCATTTAACCACACCAAACTGGCTCTCTTAAATACAGTTCGACTCATACTTTTGTACATTTAATTATCAAATACAAAACATTCTATAATGAAAAACAACAACAATTTCTTTCAGAACAGTACAAACAGTAGAACAAGCGGGAGTAAAAAAAATGTCTAGTGAAACTTTCCAGATGTGTATAAATTGATCACGAGGTCCCAGATGTGTATTTAACTTATTTCTGAGAAGTTCATTTGCAGTTGAGTTACATGTTCCTTCGGCTTCAAATGGGATTTATTTGTCAGAGTGTGGAGAGTTGTTTCTGCCTTGCTCACTTCAGTAGAGCTGAAGCAGTTCCATGTTTAATTGGTTGATGGAGCCAACACTGAGATATCAACACTAGGCTAATAAAATTGAACATTGGATTTGGCACTAATGAGATGTTAGGTACTGTTGAGCACTCAGGTGGAATGGCTGTTTGCCTTTGGGACTTCAATTTGAAGGCCCTCTGGTGTGCTGGGTATATAACAGAATTTCCAATTACCAGTCCTGAAAAGCAGTCAACTGAAAAGCACTTGAAAGAGCCACTGTTGAAGAAAAAAGTGAGACACCTGTGTGTGCATGCACGCATGCGTCTGTGCATGTGCACACACACAACCCCTTATGTAAACTGGAAAGAGTCTGTCAATCCCCCTCCCAGGGAGGGTCAGGGGCCACTTCCCCCACACAGGTGTTCCATCATTCTTCAGTCTTTCCAATAAAAGGCAGACACCAGGAGACAGCTAACATTATGTTTTATTGCACAGTTCGCTCACAGCTGCGGTGGCTCAAGTGGTTAAGACGCTGAACTGCAGGCTGTGGAAGGTCAGTAGTTCAGTGGTTCAAGACCCGGGTGCCGCAAGACAGGGTGAGCTCCCGTCTCTAGTTCCAGCTCCTGCCAACCTAGCAGTTCGAAAGCAAGAAATTGCAAGTAGATAAATAGGGACCACTCCGGTGGGAAGGTAACAGCGTTCTGTGTGCCTTGGTGTTTAGTCATGCCGGCCACATGACCACGGAAACGTCTTCGGACAGCGCTGGCTCTTCGGCTTTGTAACGGAGATGAGCACCGCAACCCTAGAGTCGGACTCGACTGGCTTTCGAGCAAGGGAACCTTTACCTTTACTTTACTTTGCTCACAGTATAACAGAGTTCCAGGTTCAAATGTCATATTATAGCCAAGAGGTGCACAGTATTTCTACCTGTTCCCATCAAGGTTCTTTAACGGGTGCTCTAGCTGTTTCATTGTTACTGCAGGGTTGTTTTGGGGTAGGGTGGGGCTAAGAGAGTAACCCACTGCTTTCCTGGACAGAGATCAGTTCACCTGGAGAAAATGACTGCTTTGGAAAGTGGACTCTGTGGTATTATACCCCACTGAAGTCCCTCCCCTTCCTAAACCCAACCCTCCTCAGGCTCCACCCCCAAAATCTCTAGGTAATTCCTCAACCTGGACATGGCAACCCTGCTGGTCCCTTCTGTCCTCTCAGGCTTACTGCCCTTACCAGCTACCTGTCTTCCTTCCTTCTTTCTTCCTGCTCTGGGCTTTTATTCTCCTTCCTCCTGCCAAGCCCCTATCATGGCAGTCTTGATTGGCTCTGGAGTACACCTTTACTCCCAAGGAGATCTCTTCTTCCAATGCAGCTGTTACTCCTGTGGAGTCTAGTTCTAGCAATCCGTGGAGTCCTGTTCTAGCCGTCTTGGCCACTACATGCCTTGTAGGTGTCTTCAGGGACCAGTCCTGCCTTTCCCCCCTCCTGGTAGTTATGGTGCTGACTCTCTTGGGTTGTTCCCAGACTCGGCCACTTTAAAGCCTAGCCTGCAGGATTTTAACTATAACAGACAACCCAGTAAACTTTTTGAGAAATGTTTACTTTTGGGGAGTGACCTCAAGGAAGCAGGACCAAGCATAGAAAGTGTTGGCTGGTGAATTCACATGGACTAGCAAGAAGCAGAAATAGAAGTGAGAGGAAGGAAGGTAGAATGGAACAGTTTAGAACTTTATCAAATTACAAAGGCTTAGGGTGGCTTACAAAAATTCAAAACACATAAATAGCTGTTAAAACAATCATAAAACCTTTTGAAAACCATCCAAATAATATAAAGTGCTAGTACATTGGTCTGGAAATAATAATACAGTATTGTTTAAAAAAAAATGTGGATCCTGTCAGAAATAAGAAGAGAGGTTGGGTGGAGAAGAGTGAGATTGTTTTAATAGAACTATTTGATGGAAGAAGTTAGCAGTGGGAAAGCAAGAAAGGAATTTGTCATGAATTTTAAGATAAAAGATTATCTAGGGGCATTAACATAGATGGACAGGAGAGAGGGTAAATTTTAAAACAGAAGGAGTAGCAAGTCCTGCTAACTTTCTGCAGTATTTCTGATCAAATATAAACTCAACTTGCTACTCTAATAACATAAAATACATAATTCATAACTTGTTTAGCATATAAAATTGTACTATTTAGCATATTTTCTGCAATGCACACTACCTGGGTCAACCCTTGAAAGCATTTGGAAACGTCAATTGGTGCAGAATGCTTCAGCCAGGATATTGACAGGAGTAGGTCACAGGGACTATATCACTCTCATCTTGGTTTATCACACAGGCTCCCAGTCTGTTTCCAGGCACAACTCAGAGTGCTGGTGTTTACCTTTAAAGCCCTATATGGTTTGGGACCAACATGCGAAAGAGATCTTGGGGTAAGAGTGGACTGTAAACTAAATATGAGCAGTCAGTGTGATGCGGTGGCAAAAAAGGCTAATTCAGTCTTGGGATGTATTAAAAGGGCCATAGTATCGAAATCGCAGGAGGTCATAGCCCCTCTGTGTACTGCGTTGGTCAGGTTGCACCTTGAGTACTGTGTGCAGTTCTAGAGGCCTCACTTCAAAAAGGATGTGAGCAAAATTGAGAGGGTGCAGAAGAGAGCGACGAGGATGATCAGCGGTCTGGAGACTGAGCCCTACGAGGAAAGGTTAAGGGCCCTGGGAATGTTTAGTTTGGAGAAGAGGAGATTGAGGGGGGACATGATTGCTCTCTTTAAATATTTGAAAGGATGTCATTTGGAGGAGGGCAAGGAGCTGTTCCAGTTGGCAGCAGAGGATAGAACCTGAAGCAACGGGTTTAAATTACATGCAGAAAGGTATCAGCTGGATATTAGGAAAAACTTTTTAATGGTCAGAGTGGTTCAAAGGTGGAATCAGCTGCCTAGGGAGGTGGTAAGTTCCCCTTCACTGGCAGCTTTCAAGAAGAGGCTGGATGAATATTTGTCAGAGATGCTTTAGGCTGGTCCTGCATTGGGCAGGGGGTTGGACTAGATGGCCTGTATGACCCCTTCCAAGTCTATGATTCTGGGATTCTATGAACATACTTGAAGGACTGCATACTTCCTTATGAACCTACCTGTCCACTGTGGCTATCTTCCGAGGCCCTGTTTTGGCTCCCCCTGCCTTCTGATATTAGACAGGTAGCAACCTAGGGCCTTCTCAGTTGTTGCACTAAAACTCTGAAAAAAAAATCCCGAGGGTGATATGTCTGCCCCTTTTTGTTGCCATCTTCTGCCTGCGGGTGAAGACTTTCTTGTTTTGTTTGATGTACCCTGAGCAATCCCTCCTTTCTAACCAATGTGTTAATTATTGTTTTTATGTTTTTGTATGTGTATTTTAGCTCTGGCTTTGTTTTAATTATGTATTTTAATTTGTTTTAATGGTTTTTAGGATGTGATTTTATTGTATATGTTTTTAATTTGTTAGCTGCCTTGGTGGCCCTTGAGGGCAGAAAGGTGGGGTATAAATTTTGTAAAATAAATAGATTTATGAAATCATAATGTATATATTTCCTTAGTTCAAACAAAATTGTCAGTATACCCAAAACTTGAGAGAGTGTTGCACACTTTTACACCCTATGCTACATAGGCATGTATATTTTAGTTTTTTCCCTTTGGAATTTCTCTTCTAAGGGTTCACTGCCACCACCCTTTTGACTGTCTTATCCTCCAGCAAGAAAGAGCAATAAACTGCTGGTTTTCTTATGACAGGTTTTCTACATAATGCTGGCAAGGCAAAGATATACTGTAGGAGTGAGATCAAGATAAGATCAGATTAATGGTACCACTTTGGAGTATCTCCATTAGGGGTGGGAATGAACTGGGCAAATGGAGGTTCATCCCAGATCTTGGGATCACATGAACAACAAACCTTCACAAGCTTCCCCGTTTACCAAACCAGTTTGTTTCATGAGGTTCGTGTTGGTGTGTGTGTGTCTTCCCTCTTTTCTGCTGGGCTGCTGGGGGCAGCTTCCTGAGGCCAGCAGGATGGAAGGGGGGGGGATCTTCCCTTTCTCCTTTCTGCTGGCAGCGACTCCCTGAGGCCAGTAGAATGAAAGAGCTTGCAAAAGCCATTTAAAGGGAATGTTCCCTTTAAATAGCTTTTGCAAGCTGTGTCTGAGTGAAGTCTAAGTGGCCAGTTCTCCCAGAAGTGAACTGCACAAGCCTCCGTCAAAAACATGGAGATTCATTGGAGGTTCATTGTGGGAGGGATTGTACGACTCTCAACTCACGAACCAGGCAATGTTCATCACGGAATTAGGTTTGTGATGAGGTTTGTGCCCACCCCTAATCTCCACTAAGGTAGATCGAACTTCTTGAGAGGCAGGTGCGTTCGTTGGAGCAAAAATAAAACAGGAGTATCATGGCACTTTAAAGACTTAATAAAATTCTATTCTACCATAAGCTTGCGTGATCAAGAATATTCATAGAGGCCATTCATTAGTTATGCTAAGCTAGTTAATTGGTGGGGAGTTGAAGGTTTTGCTAGGATAAGTGTAATGCATAAGAGCTCCCAAGCTCGGGGGAGGGGCAGCATCAAATCTGTTAAAGAATTCCAATACAGCAGTTTCACCCTTTGAAGTCCTTTTATTGAAGAATTGGGACTTTCAGGTCTGTCCAGTGGTTTGTGAATATTGTGATTTTAAATGTCAGATTTATGTCAGTTTATTCTTTTATGTAGGGGACAGACTCATTTTTCCTATGTAGAAAGCCGAAGGGCATTCTTGAAGCATGATGGCATACATCACGTTGGAGGATGAGCGAGGGAATGGGCTCACGATGGTAGAACTGACATTATTAGGTCCTGTAATAGTATTGCCTGAGTATTATATGGATTTCAGAGTCACCAGATGAGGGCAGGCAGAAATTCACAAGCACAGAGTACCCTGTGTGCTCTTCTCATGAAGATGGCACTATCTTCTAGGTGCAGAAATAATTTTTGGAGTTAAATTTTTTTATGCCTGAAGATCACATAGGAATTATCATTATCTAGTGCTGTAAGTGTACTACAAAAAAAACTCTGCCATCTGCAAAGGGGCAAAAAGCACCTTCTGCAGTACTGTTGTCTTGGGAAAAGAGTGTTTATGGGGTAGGCTGGAGCCTTACCTCCTTTGGTGCTGCGGTCCCAATCCAAATCAGTCCTTGCAGCACTTGAGTAAGCAAGTTCCCTGTAGCCGCCATACGGCTGCCGGGAACTTGTGTCCAAACATCTCATGTCGTGTGGCTGTAGATCTGCAGAAAGAAGAAAGAGGTAGTCAACTTTTAGATAGTAATGGGAGTTTAGATAGTAATGGGAGCTTGTTCATTGTCATTTCAGGCCAGGAATGGGCAGCTAAGGATACACAGCCTTTAGGATAGATTTGTGGTTCATCTTTCTAGAGGAAGAAGCAAAAACAACTTGCATGCAGGTTTATACCATTACCTTATTGTATGTTTTTCTACAGAAGTCTCCTAATGTGCTTTTCTGTTTCAGGTTTGTTGGCCGAATAAATGTTTACCATGACCAAAGTGAGCCTACTGCAAGGTAAGACTTTTTTAAAAAAACTGCTTAGGTTATTTATTCCTCGCTTTGAGCAGATTTTATAGGAACGGTTCCTTTGGTCTGTCAGAGGTTTTGGATTCAAAACACAGATTTCAACTGTATATAGTAAACAGTATTGTTGTTTTTTAAGTTGAGGCATTCTCAATCTTGTTCAAATTTAACATTGAAAATTAGTGTTTCGCAAAAGATGGGGGAAACCGATCCGTTCTATTTCCTAAACATGATTAACAGTGCAATCCTAAGCAGGGCTACTCAGAATCCTACTGGTCTATTCAGTGATGACTACTCCCTGGAAAACGTTCTCAGGATTGCACTGTAAGAAATTAAGCTGTTGGGGACATCAGCTGTACGATGTGTATTTTTAATCTGAATAGTGGGCTGAAGCAAGAATAATAATAATAATAATAATAATAATAATAATAATAATAATACTTTTGATTTATTGATCGCTCTTTCCCACACACCTGCAGGCTCAGAGCGATTTACAGTTACTCTTTGACAATTGGACTAACAATATTCGTGGGGGATAGGGAAGACAACATACAGCATTTTTAACTGCACACACATTGCAGCTAGCCGGGGCTTCATCTGCGGGCTGGATCAGTCGTGTTCCGACGGCAGTTATTCTATGCTACAGAAGTAGAAGTAGATTAAAATGATCTGAGGGCGCAAATGAATGGCATAAGACTTGGGGGTTGAATTTTGCATTCTCATTACAGCTTGTGGAACTTCTCAAAATACAGCCCTTGGGGCTTTGTGTACCCTTGGGACCCTTGGTATTGCCAAAATTCCCCCGCGGCTGAGTAGGCATGCACCTTACTTGCAGAAGAGAAGTCTGGACTCGACCTCATAGCCTTTTTCTCACCAGCAGGCTGTAGTTTTCTTGGGATTGAGCACACATCACTTGATTTGGTGGTGGTGGCCAGTTTGGTGTAGTGGTTAAGTGCGCGTACTCTAATCTGGGAGAACCGGGTTTGATTCCCCACTCCTCCACTTGCACCTGGCTGGATGACCTTGGGCAAGCCATAGTTCTGATAAGAGCTGTTCTTGAAAAAGAGCAGTTTCTGTCAAGAGCTCTCTCAGCCCCTCCTACCTCACAGGGGGTCTGTTGTGGGGAGGGGAAAGGAGTTTGTAAGCCGCTCTGAGACACCTTTGGGTAGTGAAGGGCGGGGTATAAATCCAATCTCTTCTTCTTCTTGATTTAAATCTGGAAAGGAATAAGCTTCATTTCAGCCTGGTCTATACACGCAGTAGAAGCAGATGGCGGAATGGACTTCAGTGAGGAATTGCTTTTTTTAAAAGAACTTTCCAGTGTTAATAATTTCTTGTTGATGGAAAACAAGCACAGCATACAAAGGTTTAGGCTATAAACATTCTCCCTGATGTTCTAAGTTTTATTTGCAGAGGATTTTTAGATGGAGGATAAGCATTAAAAATGTGAGCTTTTCCACCTGTAGTCTGAAACGATACCGCCTATTCTGCCACTTCAGAATTCTACCCCCTGCATGTGTTGACCGCCACATTTAAGACTGCAGGGATTTTGCCTGCCTTGGAGTATTGGCTCCGTTTTAGATTTTGTGGTGTTCGTGGCATCTTTTAAAAGCCTCGGGCAGCTGGAAAATTGCATTGGATAAATTCATAATAAACGTTTGAAAAACAGTATTTCAGGGTTTAAATTTACCATTTTGATCAGCTGCTTACATGTGTGTTCACTTAATTAGCTACTTTTGACTCTATCTGTTGCAGTAAACTTCTGTTCAGGAAAATGGAAGTGTAGAAGCAAAGAGTTTGTGTGAATATTGTAAAGGGCATATTTATATTTATCTTAGCAAGGGTGTTCTTGAAGGGTCAGATGTGTTTACCTCAGGGGTCTTTGGGGGGGGACGCGGGGGGACGCCATCCCCCCGGGTGAGGTGCGGGAGGGCGGGGTCTGGAGCTCCCTGCTGGTGCCCGCTGGAGGTCGCCGCCGGATGTGGGGAGGACACACTTCCGGTGATGTCAGGGTGTGTGGCATATGCTAATGAGTTATGCTAATGAGTCCCCCTAGCTCTTTTTCTACGAAATGACCCCTGGTTTACCTTTTTGGTCCCAGGACTTTGATTTATCACTATGGGGGAAGGGATCAATATATGGGAGGCATATGGCTGTCCCTGGCACACAAAATACTCGATTGATTAAAAACTGGTAGCTAAAACCAAGGTAGAATATTTACTGATAAAGAACTGTGTACTGATTTTGCCCCAAATACTTTATGACATAACTTTTTCTTATTCCATCCTCCCAAATTTATACAACAGTAAAATAATGTATATAATTTAAGCAGCTTTTTGTTTTTCTCAGGATGTAATGAGTACTTTTTAGAACATAATCAGTTGCCTCTGTATCTGGCAAAGCCGCTTTTTGTAAAACTCTTTAATTTGAAAGCACTAATACGCTCAAAGATCTTCTGTCAAGATCACTCATGCTTATTCATAATCTGTGGTGAGATACTGAAGAAAGATTTGTGTTATCCATATGTAGTCCAAATGGTGTTTCCTCTTAATTGTTAAGGATGACCTTTGACGTTTTTAATTTTAAAAAGGTGAGCAGTTATATGCCTATAAATAAATATTTTCCTCTGCCTTAAGTATTCATAAGTAAAGCTATTCTTATATTTAATCAATCTTTAACCAGAAAGACCATTAAGTAAGCAGTTTCAGGTTTGTACCGACTGCAGAACTTGCTTATTACATTGTAAAACAGTGACAGTGTAACTGAATGT
>NW_015166427.1:254674-281374 GCF_001447785.1 Gekko japonicus
CAGGAAGCCAGGTAAAAAAATTGGATGTAGCTTAAATACAAAGGGTGGTTAATTCCATGTGTGGATGGAAACTGACAGGGTTGTTTTGAGGAGGAGTTTGAAAGAATAGAAGGAGGGGGCACCATGAGGGCAGTGTAGGAAAATAAGTAGGGAGGAGGGGGCACCAGGAGGGCAGTGTGGGAAAATAAGTAGGGAGGAGGGGGATCCATGAGGGCAGTGTAGGAAAATAAGTAGGGAGGAGGGGGCACCAGAAGGGCAGTGTAGGAAAATAAGTAGGGAGGAGGGGGCACCATGAGGGCAGTGTAGGAAAATAAGTAGGGAGGAGGGGGCACCAGAAGGGCAGTGTAGGAAAATAAGTAGGGAGGAGGGGGCACCAGAAGGGCAGTGTAGGAAAATAAGTAGGAAGGAGGGGGCACCATGAGGGCAGTGTAAGAAAATAAGTAGGGAGGAGGGGGCACCATGAGGGCAGTATAGGAAAATAAGTAGAAGTGTTTAAAACAATGGAGATTTTGGAGAACTTAGGGCTGAATAGTTGCAACTGTTATAGCGACTGATGAGGAGAAATAAACTGAAGTGCCTTGAGCCGAATAATCCAGGCTAGCCTGAACTCATCAGATCTTGGAAGCTCAGCAGGGTCAGCCCTGGTTAATGCTTGGATGGAAGACCACCAAGGAAGTCTTGGTGCAAGCAGTAGCAGAGCTACCCCTGAAAACTCTACACAATACGTTGGCTGTGACTTGATGGTGGGGCAAAAAAAGGCTGGAGCAAGCCAGTGGGGAGTTCATAAGAAGAATTTTAAAAAATCGTGCAGGATATGGAATGGAAGAGGAGGGATTTTGCATGAATCTGTACAGCAAAATCATTGCATGATTTTGGCAGAAGAGTTTGGGGTACAGTTGAGAGGACTGAGGTGTGAAAAGGAAAGCTAGCCAGAAAAGGGTCGTATAGTTCAGACAGGGCATGATCCAGATGGGAAAGCCAGGACTCTTAGGATATCCTTAGGAGAGAGGCATCTGATTTGACAAAACAGTGGTCACAGGGAGGGAGGAAGAGAGAAAGGGAACAAACATAAAGATTGTTAGTGTGGCTTTTAGGCGCACAAGGTTGACACTTGTATGTGAGTATGGAGTATGTGTGATGTGGTTTACATGTTTCCTGGCGAAGAACAACACTATTAATGACAGCATTCTAACTATAATGCATATCTGTACAGCTCGCATGACAGGTCATACTTTAAGATCTGCTAACAGTCTTTACATGCATGTCTATCACGTCTATCTTACTTTCTGTCATCTTTCTTTGCAGTCCAGGGTTGTATACACATCAGTTTGCTTCCAGCGTATATAGCAAATACTAATCTGTACATGTGTTCACATCAGTGTGAAATAAAAATGGACAATGTGTTGCATTCCAATTAAAAATATCCAAAATACGTGGCAGTGCACTTACTCAAGCTAAGCGAGACTTCTAAAGAAAATTTCTGAGCTTAGGCTCTGGATGTCATAATGGACAGGTGACTAGAAGTGGCAGTCTCAGTAACTGGAACATGGCTAAGGTGGCAATGTTATGGTTTCTTGATTGAGAATAAGCCCTATTAAATATGGTGGGGCTTTCTTTCACATAAGAATCTATAGGATTTGGTTGCATGGTTTGACTATAACCCCCACACACATTTTGTTTGGGAATAAGTCTCATTGAGTTACTAGCTAAACCCAAGTTTTTTACACACACACACACACACACCCCTACCTCTGTAGTTAGGACTAGTTTCAGAGTGTTAGAGTGGTGGTCTCAATCTATGCCTTGGAACTTAATTTGTCTAAGGTATTCTAAGACACCTTTAAAAATTGGACTGCTAATCAAGAGGTGTGTTTAAGGGTTTAAGAGCTTAACTTTAATTTTCATTTGAAAATGCAAGCCTGACCTACAAACCAAACAAATGTCTTATATAACAAAGGGCTATAATTTAACAAAGATGAGAAAGTTATTTTAAAAAATTCTGATCCTCACCTTGTTCATTCTGTGTTTTATGTGAATTTTAAAACCACTACTTTCAACCCTTTGGAGATAACTGTCAAATGCTTGCCAATTTTACCTTTGCAGGCCATTGGGATCTGAAAATCTGCTTCTTAGAGGAGCTACTTTAAAGAACACAGAGAAAATCTTTGGTAAATATTGTAATGAATTACACTAGTAGTATAAAAACAATGAAGTCCCAGTGTACAGCAGTACATGAAGAGATTTGCACAATAAGTTTCAGATATGTTTTCTGATCTGGTAGCAAGGGTCTTCTATTCAAAAGAAAGTAGACAAGCTCTACCAAATAGGGATGCTCAAATGTTCGCTAAAAATGAGATAAAAGTAGCATTTTCAGTGTATACCAACATGTTCCCCCAAAAAGCCATAATTGTGTAAATGTTAGTTCTGTTTGCTGTCATTATCTCTGCTGCTGTTTTGGTGCCATTTTTAGGGTCATATGGTTCCTGGAATTAGTCACACGGGTCATCCAAGCCAGTTGGGGATACCATAGCAAATGCAGGCATGTCATGAAAGTAGCCAGTCAGATTTGGCTGCATAATGATGTTGCCGATGAAGAGCTAGGGCAATGCTTATTGGGTCAATACCATCCTCATTCTGAATGGATGAATTCTTCTGAAACGTCTCAGAGCAGCCAAAATTTTAATTGCTAAAAGGGGTATTTTTTTCAGTGAAGGAGAGGAATAGATTTTTATACCCCACTTTTTTCTACCTTAAGGAGTCTTAAAGTGGCCTATGATCTCATTCCCTTCCACTCCCCCACAACAGGCACCTTGTGAGGTAGGTGGGGTTGAGGGAGTTCTGAGAAAACTGTGACTGGCCCAAGGTCACCCAGCTGGCTTCATGTGGAGGAGTGGGTAATCAAACCCAGAGGAATTTCAGACAGACGATATAATCCGGAAGAGGAACGGTTCCCAAATGGTTTCTGGTCTGTCATTTCAGACAGAACCGTTTTAGAACCGGTTCCCTACCTGAATATATTTGTAATTTCACACACAAATGCTTCTGTCCCGTTTAGGAAACGGGGCTGAAACATTTTACCTGTCAACCGCGTCCAAGTAGTCTTCAGTTTCCTCTCCCATTTCCGATGCACTTTTCCCCACCGTTTTTCGCCCGCGTGGGCGATCTCCAGCTTTTTTGGGGGGGGGGGGAAGGTTCGCTTTTGTGCGCTATAGCGCTGTAACGGTATAACACAACAGCATTATATCAACCCCATTGGAATGCCTGGAGAGTTGTGTTATAGCGCTATAGTGCTCTAAAGCGAACATTTTTTAAAAAAAGCCGGAGATCGCCCGCACAGGCGAAAAACGGTGGGGGGGGAAGCGGTGCAGTCTGAAAGGGCAAACCGCTTCAGATCCAGCTCTTTACTGGAAGGGGAAAGCCATGTGTGAAATGGCAGCCCTATACCGGTTTATTCCATGACGGAGCAAAAACGGCTTCAAAACGGGGTAATGTGAAATTCCTCCCAGTTCTCCAGATTAGAGTGTGCCACTCTTACCCACTACAGCACGCTGTCTCCCAAAACTTTCATAGAAAATTTTAGTTCAGCCCTATCGGTAAATGCAAGCAATTCTCATTAATGGGCTCCCTGGAACAAAGCCCACAGTTGTGATTTATTTATTTATTTATTTATTATGGGATTTGTATCCCGCCCTACCCATATGGCCCAGGGCGGCAACAATTAACATTTATACTCTCTTGGGTAATGTTTTTGTATACTTGTGAAAACACATTTGTTTGTTTTTTTGACGAAACAATGTTGTTTTGTTTCAGGTGTTGCTATATATACTGGCATGGAAACCAAAATGGCATTGAACTACCAGTCAAAATCTCAGAAACGATCTGCTGTAGAAAAGTAAGACTGTTTTTAAATATATTCTTAGAGTTGCTTAGGAAGGGGATGACTTCACTTCACTTGACTTGTTAAAAATGAGATGAAATAAAAGTTTATATTAAGTTTTCGTTAACGAGAGCTATAGGCATCTCCAGTCTGATTGGAGTTTTTTTTCCCCTTTTGTTATTTATTTGTTAAGAATTTGGATGCATTAGTTGATTTCACAGTTTCTAGCTTTAACAAATTCAAATAACACTCTTGTTGTCTTGATCTTTACACAAACATGCATTTGTGTTATAAATAATGCAGGTTTGCTATTGAACAGAAAGCTGCCTAAGATCAAAAAACTCTGTCAGGTGTACCTGCATGATGCATGAGTTTGCAGACATGTTTGTTTTTCACTTTATCTCTTTAGTTGTACATCTGTTAGAATGTAATGTTTAATTGCCTGCTATGTACACAATGAAGAATTTAGAATTTGTCATCCATAACCATTTAGCAAGGAGACCATTTCCTCATATTCCAAGGTTTTCACTAAAATGTGGATGTCTGGTCAAAATTCTCCTTGCTATGTGGGTAGCTGCTATGGATGTTTGGCTGCTCATGTGGTTAAGGTGGTCACTGTAGTATAAGCTAAAGGTAAAGGTTCCCTTGCTCGAAAGCCAGTCGAATCCGACTCTAGGGTTGCGGTGCTCATCTCCGTTTCCAAGCCGAAGAGCCAGCGTTGTCCAAAGACATGTCCATGGTCATGTGGCTGGCATGACTAAACACCAAGGCACACGGAACGCTGTTACCTTCCCACTGAAGTGGTACTTATTTATCTACTTGCAATTTCTTGCTTTCGAACTGCTAGGTTGGCAGGAGCTGGAACTAGAGACGGGAGCTCACTCTTTCATGTGCCACACTCAGGTCTCAAACTGCTGAACTACCGACCTTCCACAGCCTGCAGTTCAGCGTCTTAACCACTTGAGCCACTGCAGCTCCATAGTATAAGCTACCACTTGGTAAATAGTCAAGTCTAGTCATCAACTGCCTGTGCCAAAATGCAGATCACTTAACAGAGTGGGGAAAGAATTCCAGGGGGCATACCTCCCACTAATAAGCCTGGAAGTTCCTCTTTCTTCCCTTTGCTGTGCATAATGGCAGGGAAAAGAAGTATAATGGCGAGGGAGGAAGGAGTTGTTCTTGTCTCAGATTGTTGCACATAAATGCACATAGACCCAGCAGCCAGAAACCATTAAGGCTAGAAACTGATTAAACTTTTTAGAAGAGTTCAAGGTTGTGTGAGAGAGAGTTTCCATAGTGGCGTGCACACAGGGTGTTGTCCCTTTGTTTATCTAAAGCGAGAATGAAAACAATGTGCTACTAATATTAGGCTGCAATCACACACACTAAATAATCCACTTTCCGACTGGATTTTGCCAGTTCACACAAGTCAAATCCA
This sequence comes from Gekko japonicus, assembly GCF_001447785.1. Classification (NCBI taxonomy): domain Eukaryota; kingdom Metazoa; phylum Chordata; class Lepidosauria; order Squamata; family Gekkonidae; genus Gekko; species Gekko japonicus. Next base: position 259,990 of record NW_015166427.1, read on the forward strand.
GTTGGAAAGTGGATTGAATGGATTATTTAGTGTGTGTGATCGCAGCCTTAGTCTTCTTTTCAGCTCTCTAAAAACAAACCAATTGCCTATGTCTAGTCTAGGAGGCATCGTTCCTCACCAACACCAGGTAAGCCTGTAGGAAGAAACTAACAGCATCCTATTCAGACGAAATGTTATTTCTGGTGAAACTTCAGACGTACTGTTTCATTTCCAAAATCATGGCTTTTTATTTAACACACCATTGAAAGAGGAGCTTGCAGTTTACTATTTCACTGTTGTGCTGCTAGAAGTATCAAAACACAAATATTTTGCAAATCAGGAAAACCCAGGATCACATTTCTGCTCAGTCATGAAGCTGAAGCTCTTAGTCCAATCTACTTTACAAGGGTTTTGTGAGAATAAAATGGGAGGGCCTCAAGTTTCACAGATGTCAGATGTAATGAACCCACATTTTAAATGCATGAGACAGAACTGTATACTAACAGTACAGTTTTGGGTATGGTAAGTGGATAGCCTGTCATCTCAGAAGTATCAGCTGATTACACCCTTAAACCAATGATATGTAGACCAGTATTCACTCCATGGCTCATGGAGAGCCACATTTGCAATTTCCATCAACCAAAACAGCCACATCTACTTCCATCCCTAGCATGATGCCTGCACCTCAGCGAAGCTCACAGTGGTGGCTGTTTCAAGGTGGAATCCACCTGCCAAATGCAGGCAAGGGGCTTGCCCACTTTGCTGAAACGTGGGGCAAGTGCCACTCTGGGGAACAGGGCTCCATATCTGTCCAACTGTTGGACAAAAATACAAGCTGACTATTTGTTCATCCCTGGCACTGACAACCTGTGCCATCAATCCTTTCTCCTGTTTCCTGTTAATATTGCTAATGGTTCTCTCCAAAATATATCTTATTGCATTTATTTGATTTACATTGAGGAAAAAAATGTCAGGCTCTGAGAACCACGATGCCATAAAGCGTTGTCATTTTGTTAATCTTGAAACTGTTGGTCTGGTTTGTTTCAGATCCATGAATGTATTTCTCATAGTATACCTCTGTATTCTGATCAGTAAAGCACTAATAAATACCGTCCTGAAGTATGTTTGGCAAAGTGAATCCTTTCGTGATGAGCCGTGGTATAATCGGAAAACTGAACTGGAAAGGAAAAGAAATGTGGTATGAAGAATAACTTCAGCTTTCATAAAAGATAGTACTCATTGCTTGGCAGTGTGTTGTAGAGAGGAGATGTTCTTCCTTGCCCACACAACTTTGGGCTATCTAGTTTGTGTGAGATTCTCATCCAGCAAGACAGTTTACACTTAGGCTGTAATCATATACACCAGGGCTATTTTTGGGCAGGAACGCACAGGAACGGAGTTCCGGCTGGCTCCTGAGTTGGCCACGCGCAGCAGGAACTCATTAGCATAATAGGGCACACCCAACAGCAGAAACTTATTAGGATTGGCTACATTCGGGGTGTGTGGTCTAACATGCAAAGGGTTCCTGCTACAAGAAAAGCCCTGGGTTTTGACAACAAACAAGGTAAACAGAATAAGAAGCAAAAGGTGGGTGTGGCTGGATGACAACACTTCTGGTGACATGGGGGTGCGGCCTAATATGCTAATGCACTGTGCTGTCAGGGTGTGGCCTACTATGCTAATGAGTTTCTGCTGTTGGGTGTGGCCTGTTATGCGAATGAGTTCCTGCTGGTTTTTTTCTACAAAAAAGCCCTGATATACACTAAATAATGTACTTTCAATTCACTTTCAGTGTACTTTCCAACTGGATTTCCAACTGTGTGAATTGGCAAAATCCAGTTGGAAAGTGCATTGAAAGTGGTTTTAAAGTGCATTATTTAGTGTGTGAGATCATAGCCACAGAGTCATTTTCTCTATTTGTAGTTCCTGTGCTGGATTTGGGTATTGTTTTGTTTGTTTGTTTGTTTGTTTGTTTATTTTACTGTGTTTGTCGTATGTCTTTTTCAGTGTAACTCAAATTGGATTACGGGGTTAAAACCCCAAAAGTTGTAGATATTGTTGTTCATCTATGAATAAAAATTAATATAATTATTAGTGTACAATAAAATATAATAGTGTATTTTTACACAACTAAAATAATATATTAATAAAGGAAAAAAATAAGTGGACCACAACTCAAGGTCCTGAAATCATTACAAATAAGATTTACATACCAAAGCATTACTATAAGCTTTGTTTATATTGTTTCAAACCAAGGGGTTCAAGCTCAAAACAGAGAAGTATCCTTGGTAATGACACAAACATCGCACATTCTTCCATAAATTTATCCATGTATGAGTTGATTCTGGTTCTTCTGTAATAAGTTATTTTAGAAAACAATGCACTGTTGCAGATCCTTTATACCTATCTGATAGAGGTGGGTTAACTTTCTTCCAGTAGGAGGCTATGCGTGTACACACTGCTGTAATTATTTCTTACCGAGATAAGAAGTAACATAGTAATTGTAACATGTACTTGAAGATTAATATTGCATACTGAGCTCTACCAGCTAAATGTGACAATAATCAAAGTAGATGGATTTTGTGGACTAAACAATAATTATTAGTTGGGTCTATTTGTATGTTATAAATGTCTAAAATATGGTTTATGCCATATCCTAATCCATTTTTTTGCTCTGTTTTTCCCCATTTGCCAGTTTATTACAGCATTTACAGATTTTCTTGCCTTCATGGTTCTTTTCAACTACATCATTCCTGTGTCCATGTATGTCACAGTAGAAATGCAGAAGTTTCTTGGTTCTTATTTTCTCACTTGGGATGAAGAAATGTTTGATGAGGAAACAGGTGAAGGCCCACTTGTGAATACATCTGACCTCAATGAAGAGTTAGGGCAGGTAATTATTGCGTCGATGTTGTCGTACAAATTTAGAAACTGACTCTTAAGATGTAAACTTTTTCATTGTTGCCTGATGTGAGATTTGTGTGTGTCATATGGGGGAGAGGTAAAGTAGCAGGGAGTTACTTTACAAGTTAGTCCAAAAAGTATAATCAGTTTAGAAGTTATTTAAAGAATTTGCGAACAAGCCAGGAATTAAGGGCCAAACTAAAAATGGTGGTATCCTTGTTCCCTTGGGGCTCCAACGCAGCTGTTTTGGCACTTTAAAAGGTGTGTGTTGGGGGGAACAAGAGCACCATGCTGTAGGCCAGATCAGGGTGAGGCCCTTGCAATATTTTAAAATGGCATTGGTGTCCTTGTGGTCACATTTAGGTAAAGGTTCCCTTGCTCGAAAGCCAGTCGAATCCGACTCTAGGGTTGCGGTGCTCATCTCCGATTCAAAGCCGAAGAGCCAGCACTGTCCGAAGACATTTCCATGGTCATGTGGCCGGCATGACTAAACACAAAGGCGCACGGAACGCTGTTACCTTCCCACCAAAGTGGTACCTATTTCTCTACTTGCAATTTCTTGCTTTCGAACTGCTAGGTTGGCAGGAGCTGGAACTAGAGATGGGAGCTCACTCCATCATGTGGCACCTGGGTCTCGAACTGCTGAACTACTGACCTTCCACAGCCTGCAGTTCAGCGCTAAGTCTTACAGAAAGATGACTTGTTATGTTAAGGTCTGTCACTGTTATTTCAACCATTTTTAATTCTGTATGTTGCCCCTCAGGTTGAATATGTCTTCACAGATAAAACCGGGACATTAACTGAGAACAATATGGAGTTCATTGAATGCTGCATTGAGGGACATGTTTACGTTCCTCACGTCATCTGTAATGGCCAAATCCTCAATGATTGTGCTGGAATTGATATGATTGATTCTTCCCCAGGAGGAAGCAGCAAAGTAGGAAGCCTTATCTTCTTAAATTATATGCTGATTGAATAATATTGGTGATGGTAGAGTTATTGAACACATAGTGTTTTGCAGTTTTTAGTTAAACAAAGTGGCTTTTCAGTTTTGAGTAGGGATGTATTCCTGGCTGTACTTGTATTAAGGACACTCCTGCTTCGTGGATGTGAGAACTGTTGCTTCTCATATTTAGTGATGTGGTTCACACAAAACAGTCTGGTCTCCAAACCATTTTTTGGAGATAAACCAGCTCTTTCAATATAAAACCTAATATGCCAAAGCTTATGCTTCCCTTCCCATTGTTGTTGTAGCTTCTGAGATGTCATTATTTTTTCCAACAGTGATCTGACAGATGGCATATTAGGTTGGAACTGAAAGCTAGACTTGTTTATTGGCTAGGCATACCGAGAAAGAGCAGGGTGCTTAGGGAACTTTGGGGGTGGGTGTATACCAGGATCTAGGAGCCCCAAGAGTCTGTGTACGCTTTTATTTAAAAACAAACAAAAAGCACTTTGTAGAATAGCTGTGGCAGTGAAACAAATTGCAAGCTTGGAAACTCTGACCTGTTAGTACATATTTATGTGTTTATATATACAAGATGGTTCTTCCCCCTGTCTTCCCTTTCACGCTGTTAACATTTCCATTCTATTTTTGGGAGCTCAGAGCAGTGAACGGCTGGCAGATCAGGTTGGGGGAAGGGATTGCTTCTGTATTTTGCACTGAGCCCAGTAAATTCTATTGTGGCATTGCATGCCTTCCCCCCCCCCCCGCTACTGCATGAAAGCAAAGAGCCCTTTGTTCACTTTCAGTCTTTGGATGGCTCTCTGTACACACAATGAAAGGTGCACATGGAGCTGTCCCCGACATGAAAGAGTCCCTCCATCCGCTCACACAGGAGGATCTGTCTGTGCCGCTGAGCTCCTGGAACAGAACTGATAAATAGGTTAATAAGGAAGCCATTTTCAGAGTTGCCCAGCTCTGCAACAGAAGCATTCTTTATGTTTTGATAGCCAGATAGATAAAGGAATTTCAGCAGGTGGAGCTTGTCCTGTCCCAGTCTGGTGGGGGCTTGAGTGAGCGGCATCTGCCAGTTTTTCCTTGTTATTAAAGGTACAGAATCATAACGCTGGAATGTTGGGCATGCCTAAAGCACCTGATTTATCTACATAGGATGTCAGTTGTAGATATAAGGCCAGGACTGTAGGAAAGAAAATTTCAAAAAGCAGAACTACAAACGATACCCATTTTATTGAAAATGATTAATTTTCATCTTTGGCATTGTGGTCCTAACGTCTCATGCCTGTGACCACTATTTACAGTTCCTGGAGCAGAAGAAAAATCAGAGTCTGTTTCACTGAGGTGTCATACAAATAAGGTGTTTCAGCCGACTTCTTTTAATTTTTTTTCCAAACACCTTAAGTCTGCATAGAGCACCACCCATGTTAGTGGCTCATTACCTTCAGTTTTGTTGTGGTTTCCAAGATAGACCCAGGGGGGCTAGCAAAGATGCAAAACAAACGTGAAAGGAGACGATGCCAACATCGAAAAACTTGTGTTCAGTGGGAAAGGTATTGTTGAATACACATGGGCACTTATATTCAACGTAGTAAATTCTCTGTTTAGCTCAAGTTTTAAGATTCACCTATCTGTTTGCTGCCTTATAACAAGCATTGATCGAGCCAACAGAAAGCAGAGGCTTGGATTTTGCTATCTTTGTTTTTCCAACTACATACACAAGAGAACACCCTTTAGTTGTGTATTAAAGTATACTGTCAAAGTGGCTGCCACACATTTTACACACCCAGTTAACAATGTACGCCTATAAGCATTGAATAAAAGGGACAGAAAAAAATCTACCTGTGTCTAGCTGGTTGGATTGAGGCTCTAAAGATGTAACTAATCCATTTTTACAAGTCTTCGAGTCCTTAGTATGACAATAAGCACCAGCCCATGAGCTAATAAAAACAGTGACTAATTAAAAAAAACTACTGCAAGGTTGAAGCCTGTTTGGAAGCCATGCCTTGTGGCGCAGAAGCCCTGGCAGGTAGCAGAGGCTTACGCTTGTTCCTTGACCTATGCTTGAAGGAATTTTTCTTGTCACTTCACGTCTGAGCTCTGGCTTCAAAGCTGTGTTATAGGGCTGTACATGATGCATCCTAACTGAAACGGAGTCCTCCTGAATGCAGATCTGGAACACCAAAAAGAAGGCACAGACAAAAAAATATATATTCTGGTTTAAAAACTTCTTCAGATATATCTAATAATTTTTGCAGGTTACAAGACTGTATTGCTTTATTACTAGAGGTGGGTGCCCTTTAAAAATGCAAGCTAGTCTCTTACAATTAATTATCTGCCTCTCCCTCGTAGAAACTGTATCTGTTCCAAATAGAAAATATTTAATATTGGTGCTTAGAACTGAAAATTTGTACCAGCAGTGTTCCTCTCTAATTTATTAGGAGAGGGAAGAGCTCTTTTTCCGGGCACTGTGTCTTTGTCACACTGTTCAAGTGAAGGAGGATGACAATGTGGATGGATTAAAGAAAGCTCAGCTCTCAGGAAGATCTTCAGTGTATATATCCTCGTCCCCTGATGAAGTTGCTTTAGTTGAAGGGATTCAGAGGTATGTGTCACGCTGGTATCTTACTGTCCCAACCTGTGTCAAAGTGGAGTCTTATTTCATCTGGTACAGCCACTGGGAGTATGTTTATGAAGAGATCCATGATGTCAGGGAGAAACTGAGGGGAAGATAAACTTGAAAAAACACCAGAGACAGGGAGAAAACTGGAGAGGAAGGCTCAGAGTCAGGTTCTGTGGGAGTTATTGGAGACAGGGCCTGCTAACAGTAGCTTTAGGTGTGGAAAACTGTATATTTGTGTTGAAAATTGTGTTTTACAGCACACAAGTGTGTTTTTCACGGATTTCTGAATCAGAAAACTTGAAATGAGACTTGAAATCTTTTTCTTTATGTGACCCTTTTCAAACTGCCTATGTAGTCCATTTTAGTAACTAGTTGCTAATGGGTTTTTCTGTCATTTCAGACAGGCCTGTTTTAGTAACCAGCTGCTAGCAGAATTTATTTACCTGTTAATATAAACCTGCTTGCATTGGGTTAGCAAAGTGTGGTTGAGCCAATTTTGAGGAAAACTGTTTCCCCCCCGTTTTCAACCCCTTTGTTGCACTTCTGAATCGCTGTGATGTGCTGCTTAAAATGCCCATAGTGCTTCCTACAATGCCACTTTCCCCCCGCCCTTTTTTGCCACACAGTCTTCCTCAGACATTTTTTTAACCCTCTAAGGTGAGCACAATACTGCTAAAGGCACCAATGAGACGCATTGACTCCATTGAGCCAGTACTATAGTGGTTTAGTGCTATAGCACTCACCTTAGAACATTTTTTTAAAGTCTGAGGAAGATTGCATGGTGAAGGAGCGGCGGGGGTGGGGGAGAAGCAGAACTCTTTGAAATTACCATAGTGCTTCAGAAATGCCTTATTAATGGGATGAAATTTGCTGTATGAATCTCCCCCCCCCCCCCCCCCCCACAAATCAGGCCAACAATTAATAACATCCAGTTTAGAATGGTAATGTGGAATGGGACTAATTTTTGTAGTTTACACAAACCTTAAGGAAAAACGCTGAGAAAGGGATTTGGATTGCTCATTGGACCTTTCCTAGCTAGGACTTTGAGCTGAAGAGCAGTCCTGTGGGGAAGAACTAAGGTTCAAATGGAGAAATCCACCATAATAGAATTTTTTAATAATTCCTGCTTTTTAGAAAGATCAAACATTACAATTAAAATATGGAGCAATCACACTTGTTTTGAGTGTGCTTTACTCTATCTGGACTTGTTGTTGTTAGCCATTCAGTTGTGTCCGACTCTTGGCGATTCCATGAGCCAGCTCTCTTCACGTTTTCCAGTCTTGTACTGTTTCTTTGAGTTGTTCCATGCTCAGGCTGGTGTCGACTATCTGAACTAGGTAGACTTAATTCTAGCTAGACTGAGCATAAAAGGATTTTCCTGTTGATTTTTGTGGAAGAAAACTTTAATTCTTGAGCAGATGGTGAAGGGATTTGAGTGATGGTTCTATAGGTGTGCCTTTGGGGATGTATTCATTTTGCTGAGGAGTAAGCAGTACATTTGTGGTGGGTAGAAGTGTAATAGGAAGAAAGATCTTGATGGAATAAAACTGTGAGAAAGCTTATATGGGATGGAGCCGATAAAGGGGGGGAGAAAGGAGAAAAAGGATGTAGAACAATATAATTTGTGATATATGTGTGATTTTTATTATATCCTAATAAATTGTTTGGGGGGGGGGGGAGAAAGCTTATATGGGATGGTTCTTCTCAAAACTCTGAGGCAGAAGACAGGAAAAAAGCAAAGTCCTGAAACAGCTTGAGCAAATAATAAATTTTGTACCATTCAAATGAAATGGGAAGGTTATTTCTGGCATACACAATCAATTACACAGTTCAGTATGTTGCATACATTAGCTTTAATAATCTCTGATATCCATCTGTCATTCACTTTTCAGACTTGGCTACACATACTTAAGACTGAAGGACAATTTTATGGAAATCTTAAATCGAGAAAATGACATTGAAAAGTGAGTAATTGTTTCATTATGATGTAGAAGTATATTAAAAGCACACCACAAAAAAACCTGCATTGATGCCTGCAATTTTCATTTGCGAAAAATTGTTTAATGTGCTGATAATCTATAATTTTGTCAGGTGTGGATTTTAAAATTTCAGTGCAAATGACTTTTTCTTCTTACGAAGGTTGTCTGAGAATGGATTGAAGCATACCTTTAACAGGATATACATTAAACTTTTTTCGTTCTGTTTTTTCTCCTTCAGGTTTGAATTGCTGGAGGTCCTTAGTTTTGATTCAGTGAGGAGACGGATGAGTGTAATTGTTAAATCAGCAAAAGGTAGATTTTTTTTAAAAGGCCTTTTGTATTGTTCATTTTAATTCTGACATTCAAATCACATCACTGTTTCTTGTCTCTTGCGATCTCTGGTTTTTCCTTTGTCCTAAATATTATGGGTTTGAAGCCATACTTCAGTAAGTGGAAGAGAACTTGAAGAAGGAATCTTAGTCAGAGGTCATTTCGGGGGGGAACGTAGTTCCCCCGGGTGAGGTGCAGGGGGGCGGGGCACATGACGAAGCCCTGCCCCCTGCTTCCAGCCGCCCCACTTCCAGCCCTCATTCAGCCAGGAGGAGGCAGGAGAAGAGGGAGGGTAAGTTGCTTCCTCCCCACCTCTCCCCACCCCTGCCTGCCTGGGGCCAGGGAGGGCCTTGGTGGGGCTTCCTCACACTCCCGCTGGCCTTGCAGGTCCACCCCCGGGCCCCTGATGTCAGGGGGTGTGGCATATGCTAATGAGTTATGCTAATGAGTTCCCCTAGCTCTTTTTCTACGAAATGACCCCTGATCTTAGTCACCTGCTTTCCATCCCCTTTAGCTTTTCGTGGAGAATATGGGACCCTCAGGAACATTGTAGCATGTGGCACAGGAGGCTTCAGTTGAACTGAGGGAATCGTTGGATTTTTCTACGCCCATATACTCTTGCATGAGTTACTGCACCATTTGTGAAAGAATTCACACAAGTGAGGGAGCAGTTTTCATCAGTTTCCCCATTCTCACTACAGCTGTCTATGTGATGCGTCATGCTCATTCAGGAGCGCTCAAGTGGCACAAGGGATTGGGGATAGAGAATAAAGATGGCCGACATCCCTTCTGTGAAATTTCCTTTGCTTACAGAAGTTAGGGTTCAACCCTATGCTTGGAATCTGATTCTAAAAATAAGTTAAAGTAGATGTTGCTTTTAAAATAGGTAAATGGATACTTAAGAAAATGTCTGTGTTGGGCAGGGGATAATAGTACATTTAAAATTTGCACCGTATTTAATTTTTTTTGTTTTGTTTATATTTTCAGGTGAAATATTGCTATTTTGTAAAGGAGCAGATTCTTCTATATTTCCTAGAGTTACAGAAGGCAAAATAGAACAGATTCGATCAAGAGTTGAAAGAAATGCTGTGGTAAGATCCATTGTTTGGCAAGCATTAATTGTGCTCTTTCCACTGAAGGCCAAAAATCACAGAAATTGTTTGTACATGCTTATGAAGGACTGTGCAAGTCATGCAACAGCCATTGTGTTGATTTCCATTCCCCTCCATCATGTACCTGTCGAGGGAGTCCATGTACTTAGTATTAGAAACATGTCAGGAGTAAAGTTTACAAAGTAAGAATTTGTAACTCCCGTCAATTCTGACTTTAAACTTTTTCAGAAGTAGTATTGTCATGCTCAGGATAGGTGATAAATTTGCTTCCTAGCCTAAAGTCAAGCCAGTAGATGAGATGTCACTATTAACTATAATCCGCATGAACTAATTTTATTCACATTTTTATCCTACCATTTCTCAAAAGGTATTCAGTATGGTGTATATGGTCCTGTCCCCCATTTTATCCACATACTAGCCCTGTGAGGTAGATCAGGATGGGAGAACATGGCATGTATACAATCATCTGTGGATTTCACTGAGTGTGACTTTCCTGACTCTTCCTCCAGCTGTAGCCCAATAGCTCCCTGAAATTCTGTTCCTGAGGGTTAATGGACCCTTAAGAACAGGGGTCGTTTCGTAGAAAAAGAGCTAGGGGAACTCATTAGCATAACTCATTAGCATATGCCACACCCCCTGACATCACCGGAAGTTTGTCATAAGGCCACACCCCCTGACATCACCGGAAGTGTGTCATAAGGCCACATACGGTCCCGGCCGCTGCCACCAGCCTTGCAGCTCCACTGCCGAGCCCCATGAGGGGCCCGGTGGTGGACCTGCAAGGCTGGCGGGAGTGCAAGGAAGCCCCGTGAAGGCCCTCTCTGGCCCTAGGCAGGCAGGGGTGGGGAGAGGCAGGGAGGAAGCAACTTACCCTCCCTCTTCTCCTGCCTCCTCCTGGCTAAATGAGGGCCGGAAGAAGGGCGGCCGGAAGAAGGGGGCGGGGCTTCGTCATGTGCCCCGCCCCCCGGTACCTCACCCCGGGGGAACTGCGATCCCCCTAAATCCCCCCCGAAATGACCTCTGCTTAAGAACATTTGGGGGGGGGGGAACTAGCAGAAGTCTGTACCTTCCACAAACAGAACTGTGTTCCACTGAGGAGCTTGCATGGTTGTGTACATGGAAATGACAAGTCAAGATCACGCAGCAGGTCATGGCAGAGTGGGAATTTCAACCTAGGTCTGAATCAAACTGACTTTTCAAATACCTATGAAAAAATTCAGTAAACACATTCCTGCACTTTTAAACCAATTTTCTTTAGGAAGGCCTGCGGACATTGTGTGTTGCTTATAAAAAGTTCACCTATGAAGAATATGAGAGTGTGGAGAAGTCTCTGCAGGAGGCAAAGCTGTCTCTGAGGGACCGGGAAAAGAAACTCGCAGAAGCTTATGAGCGGATAGAAAAAGATCTTATTTTGCTTGGTGCCACTGCGGTGGAAGACCGGTTAGTACACTTCTTTTGTTGTGTCTAGTACTGTATAGTGATGTGTTAAGCTTCACCATGAGACCAGTCTCATTGGCCGCTTACCACTTGATAAATTTATTACTTGATAAACAGATAAAGGAACTGCTTCATGTGAGAAAAAAGCTCTTCACGACAGCTGATTGTGTGGTAGCCAAAGTTATTTTTGTTTTGCTTATATTTAAATTTATGTGCTGCTTTTCTGCTTTTGACGGAAGTGATTTCTCCCTGGTCAATAAGCAGCTCACAGACAAAGCCCAGTAATATAAAATATCATATTAAAAGGATTTAAAACTAACATAACAATTAGTAGTGGCTAGACAGAATTAAGATGTTCAGTGACTGCAGAAAACATGTAGAAAGGGCATTGTTTTATGTAATCGCTGAATATTCTCAACAGAATGAGTGTGGCAGGTTTCTCTGGTGTAAATGCTGACACAAGGAAAGCCTTATCGTTGGTGGCACCTGGAATACTAGCTGATTTTAATTAATATACAGCAGTTGAATCTAGTGGTTTATTCAGCTTACAAGACCATGGTTGGATCTGTTTTCTCCAGAACAGCACTGAATCATCACACGCTAAAAATACTCCTTGCTATAACTGAAATCTAAGGGTCTAAAGCCAACCCACATCCAGGATTATATGTAAGGCCCAAACTAGGTGTTACTTGTTGATTACCCAAGGACTTGCAGCCAAACAGCAGTTGTGAGTTCCCAGTGGGACCCCAGTTCTGAAGCAACACAGGGGCCTGATTGGCCTTGAGACTACAACTTCAGGGAAGGGCAACCTTCAGCATTACCATCTCTGCTGTTTCCCTGACCCGAAACAGATGGGGGGGGGTATTTATTTACACTGCCTGAATCAGGCCCCATGCAGCACTTTTTAGTAAATCTTATTTTGTGCTCCTTCAATGGAACAGTACAGCCCCTTTAATAAATAACAGTAAGTTTTCCTGTATAAACACTTTAGTAAGTCCCCTACATTTTTCATTTCACATCTGCCAATAAATGTTTTCAACTGGTATCTCTCAGTCTACAGGAGAAAGCTGCGGATACCATTGAAGCCCTACAAAAAGCCGGCATTAAGGTGTGGGTTTTGACGGGAGACAAAATGGAGACTGCCGCTGCAGCATGCTACGCCTGTAAACTGTTCAGAAGAAACACCCACATTCTTGAGCTGACTACAAAGAAAATAGAGGAACAGAGTTTGCACGATGTATTGTTTGAGTTAAGCAAAACTGTTCTAAGGCACAGCGGCAGCTTAACAAGAGATACTTTCTCAGGGTATGTAGAAGGCATAAGTTCTGAGTCACACGTAAATTTTGATTACTTTTTGGCACTGATTTAGTGGTAAACTAGAAGACAAGTTTTTAAAAATTTGTTTGTTTATCCAGGTTCTGTAGAGAGAAGTTATAGCTCTCTGACCTGAATGTTTATGCAGGTTTATTAGGTTATCACATTATCTTGCAAATTTTATTGTTACTTACTGGTGGTGTCAGCATGCATTCATGCGTTTTTTGTGAGCTCTCTATTCATTTTCCCAAATAGCTTTTTAGATTTCCATACTTCTCCGTTTTAGTCAGGGCTTTTTTTGTAGAAAAAGCCCAGCAGGAACTCATTAGCATAATAGGCCACACCCAACAGCAGACACTCATTAGCATATTAGGCCACACACTTGACAGCACAGTCCATTAGCATAGTAGGCCGCACCCCCATGTTACCAGAAGTGTGGTCATCCAGCCACACCCACCTTTTGCTTCTTATTCTGTTTACTTTGTTGTCAAAACCCAGGGCTTTTTTGGTAGCAGGAACTCCTTTGCATGTTAGGCCACACACCCGTAATAATTCCTGCCCAAAAATAGCCCTGGTTTTAGTAATTTGTTAGACAAATCCATGGAGGCCCATCACACAAATTCAACATGGCATTCATGCTAACAAACTGCTGGTCACCCAGAAGTTCAAAATCCTCTTCTTTCCCTGTGTTTTTATGAGGAATCTCTGGCCAGATGATAATTTAAAAGTAGTTATTCACCTCTGACCTCTTTGCTTTGCCTTTTGCCTCTTCTTTGGCCCACATTCCCCGTCGTATATGATTGTTCTCAGAGATTAAAAAACACTTTAGAGTATGTGAAATAAGTGAAAAATTGACGTTTTGCCTTTTGAAGTTAACCCACAACGTCGAGGAACATTGGGTTAGTGGTAACGTTTTGCTGCTGTTGTAATAGTGGGAAGCAAACATAAGACATCACTATCAAACGACTTTTTGTGTCTATCTTGATATTTGATGTATCTGACGATTCTCTTAATTTCATGTACTATGTAAAAACAGAATTAGTTAAATTGCAAAACAAAGTTTCATTTCGTGCATATTTTTGTCGCTCGGCAGGCTTTCAGCTGAGATGCAAGATTATGGTTTAATTATTGATGGAGCAGCATTATCATTAATAATGAAGCCACGGGAAGATGGGAGCTCTGGTAACTACAGAGAGCTCTTCCTTGAAATATGTAGGAACTGCAGTGCAGTTTTATGCTGCCGTATGGCTCCTCTGCAGAAAGCACAGGTCTGTGTTTCATTTCTTTAATTATCTGATAAATGTATATTCGTACAAATATTGAAAATCGTTACGTAACATGTTGTAGTCATGATAAAAGAAAAAATGTAAAACACCCACATTTCCATGATTGATAATGGAAGGAAAAATTAAAAACAAGGAAGGAAGGATTTCTGTAAGAGAGCAATTAGTTAATGGTACATTAAAATGGTATCCTGCTGTGCCACTGATTTATGCAGATTTTAAGCTAGTGCTAGGATTGATGCAATACGGAAAGAATGAGCATACTTCTACTAAAGAAAAGTGCCACACTTTCGGAGGATACTTCTTTGTGAGTCTGAACCGTAATTTCACGTGGAAACCTGTATTGCTTAAAAACAAAGATAGATGATATCTGGTAGAAATTCTTTTAATTTTTTTCTGACTGATTAGGGCTTTATAATCAACTGATATTGTGAATAAAATTTAAGCAAAGGGATAAAAGAGAGTAGGTAACATGAACTTTTGGTCTTTCTGGTTCATTTTCTTGGGATAAATTTCGATCTAATGTGCCTTCATCCCTGTGGCAGAACGGTCTTGCTCCATTCTGCAGGCCCTGTTCCACCCTGTTCTCCAAGATTTTCCCAACACCAGGAGGGTTTTTCTCACCGTCTGTTCAGCCAGCGCTGCCACTTGACCTTCGTAAAGAATTGCCCACTGAGAGGGTCAGGACTCCCAGCTTCTCTTCCAAGTTCTGAGGCCTTGCCTCTGTGTCTCCCGCTACTTAGAGTCTGTTTACCATAGGGACAGCTTGCTGCCTTGTACACCACTAGAGGAGCAACCTCTTGCCAACTGACTGCCCTCCCCTTTCCTCTGACACTCCTTTTAAAATAGCGTGTCCAAGACGGAGGTCTGTGTGGCACAGAAAACCACTACCAGGCTCAAAAGTTATAACGCACTTATTAAAAAGAAAGTGTTCACAAGCATATTCTTAGCACAGCAGTAGATTGAGCAAGGGATTGAAAAGAAAAGGGTAAAACACAGTTCCTCTCTCCCTCCCTCTATACATGCCCTATCAGAGGTTAAATATAAGGCAGGTTCCTTAGCTTAGAAAGTTACAGGTTTTACAGGAGTCCCATTACCTTCAAGCCTCCTTCAAGTGTGCAGGCCAGCACATGATAATGGCCTCCTCCTCCTGACCTCAGTTAAGAGCTCTGTCTCCTTCGATGGAATCAGGACCAAAGAGTCCTTTCTCCTTGCTCCCAGGAGTTTTATCATATCTGTTTCTACACCCACTGACCAGGTCAGATTGGGTCAAAGAAGCTTTTCCTGAAGTCTGCAGGAGTTTCTTCCTGAAGTCCTTCTAGAACTTAATACCTCCAAACCTCTGTTTGGGGGTGGGGAGAGAACTTGACCATCCCATCGTCTCTTGTTAGACCTATTAACATTTCTTAAGAGGTACTCAGTTACCAATGTATATTGAACTGACTTCCCCTTTCCTACCTGTTCTCTGCCCAGAGAGAAAAAAGATTTTAAAAGTTCATGGTGAAGGTTTTGCTCAGTTCAGACGGCCACTCAAAAATGCATTTCTTCACACCACCAATGCCCCCTAATTGAAAAAAACTTAAATGAACTGCACTTTATTGTGTCTGCTGAATGAGGTATCTTCATAGCCACCAGCCAGTCCTCAGACAGAATGGAGGTTTAGTGCTGAACAATAGTTTTACTTATTATTTTCTATGTCACAGCAAGAGCAGAAAGACGGATCTGAGAAGAAAATCCTGGAAAATAATGTGTGAGCAGGTCCAAAGATATGTTTTCTTTACCTGTCTTTCACCTCTGTCTTGAGAACAGAATATTCTGTGATATTCAGGTTGACAGTATACATGCACACACGCACACACTCACTGGTGTCAAATCTACGGCCCGTGGTCCAGAAGTGGCCACCCAGGCCTTTAATCCAGCCCAGGAGTGGGGCTCTCTTCTCTCCCCCCCTCCCCTGCCTGTCCTTGCTGTTCTCAGCTTGAGTTAGGGGGGAGTATAAAGAGCAGAGGGCGGGGCTGCCTAACTTCCCAGCCACCGCTCCCAGCCTCCATAGTCCTTGTCTCAGGTAGGAGATGAGAGGGTCCTTCTGCTGTGATCCTTGTCCTTTTTTCTTTTAAAACTGGCTTTGCACAATTCCATTATTTCCCCACCTTTCCGGTTTAGGCACGTACATTTTAAGGGCATGGGGGGGGGGGGGTTGGGACCAGCCAGGGTTAAAATACAGAGTTCTGCAAACTCAAGGGACTCCGGTTTTGCAGATAAATACTAGTTTTAACACACGCACTCTCCCAATGTGGAACTCCAATGGAATAATAGCAGAACAAGTGCTGAAGAGGACACCCAAAATTATTATCTCAAACCACCCTGTTAAAAAACCTCTCTAAGACCCTGGAGAGCCACTGCCACTCTGAGTAGATCTTGGGGTGGCTGGGTGGATTGTTTCAAAAATAAGACCGCCTTTTTTTTCCCTCCTTCCAGATTGTAAAATTGATTAAATGGTCAAAAGAGCACCCCATCACATTAGCGATTGGTGATGGAGCAAACGATGTCAGTATGATCTTAGAAGCACATGTGGGCATAGGTAAGTGGATTTGGGGCTCAAATAAGTAAAAAGCAAACGTAATTTTAAAGTAGCAATGCTGTGTTGCTGGTAAGATGAGTTCTTTCAATTAGAAGACACTGCCCATATCTGAAGAAAAGGGAGATGGACTCCATCTGCTGGGCAGGGATTATATTACCTCCTTTACCAGACTGGATGGAAGATAGTGTAGCTGGTATTAAGTAATAGACCTCAATATTTGGGTCAAAGCAGGTAAAAAGCATTAAGTATATATTCACACATCTCCAGGGGATTGAACGGCAGCTGCAGCTCAAAGGCATAAACATTCCAGATCAAACTGTTTAGTGTGAAGCAGATCTAGAAAAAAGTTTCTGCTGACAAAAATGGATTTCCGTTAGCAGAACAAAACTCCCCCCACCCGTTGCATCAGAACAACCCCCCCACACCCGTTGCAGCCCAAAATAGGGTTGCCAAGTGTTACCTGTATCCAGAGCGGGGAACTCCTGGCTTGTTCCGGGAGTCTGTGTGCACAAAGCGTGCGCGCCGCACGCACATCACCCGGAAGTGACGTGACGATGCTGGGCACGCTGGGGGCGGGTCCACGACCATCCGAGGGAAAACCATAGAGTTTTCCCTCGGATGACCGTGGCCCCGCCCCCAGCATGCCCGGCGGCATCACGTCACTTCCGGGTGACATGCACGTCGGGGTGGGGTTCCCCCCGGGGCCCGATCCGCCAGCGGCAGGGAACGGGCCTCTGGGGCGGGGGTTTCCCCGCCCCCCCCGGGGGGACTTGGCAAGCCTAGCCCAAAATGGTGCTCCTGGGACAGGGAACCCCAGCAACAGCTGTATGGGGGAGCCAAGTCTGCAGCAGGAGGGGAGGGATCAGTGAAAATCACCCACCCCACTCTCATCCAACCTGGTGTCTGCATGGAAACGTGTACAGATCAAGAATGACAAGAGCACAGTCTTCATGCAACAAACAGGTAGGACTTGACTGATTATAATTTAGTTTAAATAAATCCAGAGAGCCAGAGTGGTGTAGTGGTTAAGAGCTGTGGGCTCTTAGCTGGAGAACAGAGTTTGATTCCCCACTCTTCCATATGAAGCCTGCCAGGTGACCTTATGCCAGACACAGTTTCTTTCAAAACTCTTTCAGCCCCAACTACCTCGCAAGGTGACTGTTGTGGGGAGAGGAAAGGAAGGTGATTGTAAGTTGCTTTGAGATGCCTTAGGGTAGAGGAAAGCGGCGTGTAAAAACCAACTCTTCTTCTCAGGGTTTTTTAAAATTCAAAACACATAGCATGTAATCTGGTAAAACAGGCGGGAAATCTAATTATTGATAATCCCCAATTCAGTTTGCCTGAATCATTTCACGTTGCTTCACCAGTATTTACCAATATTTTTTTTTTCTAGGCATTGTTGGAAAAGAAGGCCGTCAAGCTGCAAGAAATAGTGACTATGCAATACCCAAATTTAAACATTTGAAAAAAATGTTGCTTGTTCATGGGCATTTTTATTATGTCAGGATATCTGAACTTGTGCAATACTTCTTTTATAAGGTAGGCTGGCCCCTTTTTTTATCTTTGATGAAAGCGCTACAGGTGTCTTCTCAACTAATGTGAAATCTGTAGTTTCATAAGTAATTTTTGTAGTATCTAATTGTTTAGGTGGAGGAACCTTATTATTAAATACAGAGGCTTCTGTCTTAAGATCACCGCTGTTGTGCAGAGTGGGTATCTTTAACTCTTGCCCTGACCGGGATAACCCAGGCTATTCAGATCTCGGAAGCTAAGCAGGGTCAGCCTTGGCTAGTATTTGGATGGGCAACTTACAAGGAATACCAGGGTTGTGACCAGAAGCAAGTAGTGGCTAACCACCTCTGAAACTTCTCTTGCCCCCAGAATAAGTCTACCTTGCCTCCTAGTGGTACATGATGCTAAAGAGTTAGAACTTCTGGCTGCCAGACAATCTTAGGATCTCTTGGCTAAACTACACGCAATGCCATACAATAATCATTATCCTTAACTCTTGTAGTCAGTTTGTTATGGGTACAGTGGCTGCAGGTGTGTGGGGAGGGATGGGGCAGGAATTAGAAATTCTCCCTGTGTGATAATCCATTGGAATCAATTGTCACAGCGGCTAGAGTCCTCGCTTACAAGTTCTTCACCCTTCTGTTGCTGTCATATTCAGAAACTTTACTTTTGTCTACTTTCTAACGTTAGTTTTGGGGAAAGATTCCTAAAAACTTAAAGCTCACTTGTTCCCCAGCCCGAAAGATTATGCTGGTTTATATATCTGCAGCGTTTGTGACCTGATATTCTGAAGCAGATGGTATTACACATTGTCTGCATTGGTTTGCTAGCACAGCAAACTCAGGACTGGGTCACAGAAAAACCTGCCTTCCAAAAACCACTTACTTTTAGAGTATTCAGTAATGCACTAAATAAAGGAGTAAGCAATTTGACCACTGCAACATGAATCAGTTTCTAATTTCAGTTGACAAAGCTGGATGGAAGAAAGATTGTTTGTTTTTATATCTGCACTGATAGGCCAGATCATATTAGTGATAACATTCATTGGTATTATGACTGCAATAACAGAGTCCCTGGTCTTGTAAACCTTCATTTTAAATTTCCAACCTCAGGTATTTTATAACACTAGATCAGCACATTGGATAAATGTGTTTTGTTACCATGTTGAGAACTGAATATCTTGATGCCACAGTTATCTTCAGCCAAAGCATTTCTAAATGAATAATTTCATCTTTTTCATCAGTTTGATACAGTAGTTTGTTTTTATTTTTTTTAATTATATTCTGCTATATATTCTTACACTAAACAAGGCTAACAAAACAAGTTGCAAAGCACAAAAAGCAATATAACAATTGGTCAACAAGATAAAAAATACAATGGCTTCTGGTTTTGGCGACTTGCGAACAAACGCACTCCATCGAGCTCCGATGGGTGCGATTTGGATTGAGGCGGCAGAGAGGGGGTTTGGACGCTTTCGATCCCCCCCCCAAGCTCTTGTAGGGAGCTTCTAGCCTGGAGTGCTGAAGGAGCCGCTCCCGAATCCGCGGCTTGGGGTTTGGGGCTCTTTTTTGCTCCTCAGGGTCCTGCTGCCCCAAAGCCAGCAATGGCGACCAGAGACGTTACTGGACCAGAGCATGCAAGGACCTAAGCAAAAAGGACTTTCCCTGCAAGAAGACACCCAGATTAAAAAAATGAGTGAAGAAGTTTCAAAAGAAAGACAAATGCAAAGAGGGTGGAGAAACTGACAGTGAGATGACAAAGCTCCATAGAGAAAGGGGGGAGAACTCGTGCGAGGAAGAACCCTACCATACAGCGTAAAAAGCAGCGAACTGCAACGCTCTCTACATGGGGCTGCCTTTGTCGCAAATCCGGAAGCTGCAGCTAGTGCAGAATGCTGCGGCCAGGCTGTTGATGGGTCTTCCTAGTAGGGACCACATCCAGCCTGTGCTGAAAGTGCTGCACTGGCTGCCAATAGCGTACCAGATTCGCTTCAAAGTGCTCATTCTTACCTTTAAAGCCCTACATGGTCTGGGTCCAGTTTACCTAAGGGACCGCCTTTCCTCATATGTTCCCCCGCGAGCACTTCGGTCTGGGACGCAACGTCTCCTGGCAATGCCAGGTCCCAGAGAGGCCAGGCTGGCCGCGACCAGGGCCAGGGCCTTCTCGGTGGTGGCTCCTACCTGGTGGAATGAGCTCCCGGTGGAGATCCGGGCCCTGCGGGACCTTGTACAGTTCCGCAGGGCCTGTAAGACGGAGCTCTAATGATTTTAAATATGTTTTATATTGGCGCATTCCTCTCTGTAAGCCGCCCTGAGCCCGCGTTGCGGGGAGGGTGGGGTATAAATTGAATAAAATAAATAAAGAAATAAATGGGCAGCAAGCCGATACTAAGCTGTCAGAAACCCACCCAGCCCAAGCAGATCGCAGCGGGACCCGACATTCATTGCAGAGAAAAAGCTTAGAACTTAAAAAAAAAACTTTTACCTTAATGTAAACAATGACGCAGCGAGGGGGAGAAATGGCATCCAGAGGCAGAGGCACCACAGGAAATGCCAGCACAGCATCACCGGTCACAAGACCAGAAACTACCATCGATTTAGCTGGTACAATTTCTGAAGCCTTGCGCCCCCTGCTGGATCAGCTGACGAATCTCAATAAGAAATTTGATGATATGCAGAAGGAGCTGAAGGAAACTAAAGTTAAATCAGACAAGACGGCCCAAAAGCTAAAAAAGGTTGAAACTAAGACCAAAGAAATGGATCAAAGAATGGACATTGCAGATAAAGAAAGAGCTTCTGAAAAACAACAATTACTACAACTACAAGTGGAAAGATCCCTATATGTTTTAAGATTTCAAGGGGTACCGGGGGGAAAAAGATGAAAATTTAAGAGAAATCTTAAGTGAAGCATTGGCCCACTTGATCAACAGCAAACCTGAAATATTGCAAGCGGATATAGACATGATCTATAGAACCTACTCAGAGTTTGTGGGAAAAAAAATAATCTTCCAGGGGAAATATTTGTTAAATTCGCAAAAAGATCAACAAGAGACTTGATACTTAAAGCTTCTACTGCCACAACATTAAAAATTTAAGAGGAAGAGATAAAAATACTGAAAGATGTTCCATTTGAAATACGTAAGAAGAGGAAGCAATACAGAAACATCACAACATTTCTTCAAAAGAACAGTGTCCAATACTGATGGATTTTACCAGAAGGCCTTATATTCAACTATAAAGAGAAGAAGGAAAAGATTGTGTCTCTCTCTAAAGCAGAATTATTCCTGAAGCAGTATCAAATGCCAACAAAACAAAGAAAGAAAGCAGAGGAAGAGAAGGCGACAGAAAACAACAGCAAACATGAGGCATCAGCC